>NC_050584.1:2132500-2217500 GCF_013368585.1 Megalops cyprinoides
GTGCGTGTAGATGGATCTGATGAACAGTAGAGGCATGGCAGCGTGTCTTATCCTACAGTTGAGCCTGCTGTGTGTGTGCGCGCGTGTGAGCACGTGTGAGTATGTGTGTGCGTGTCGGACTGTGGTCACACTGACCGTGACTATGACCGTGACCTCAGCGTGACCACGACTGTTGTCTCCTAGCAGAAGGAGAAGAAGGGTATTCTGAAACTGCTGTCGGGTGCTTCCAACAAGAAGAAGCTGCGCCCCTCCCCGCCCTCGTCCCCCACGCCCGAGTCCGAGCAGACTTCTGCGGGGGAGGGGCTGCAGGGGGCCGTGGGGCCGGAGGTCAGCACCCCCGTCGCTGCAGGGAACCACGGACGTGCTGGGCCCTGCCCTGCGGAGGCGGACCCTGCCTCTTCCTCCCCCTCCCTCTCTTCATCCTCCCCCTCCCTTTCCTCATCCTCTTCCTCTGCGGAGTCCTCTCACCGAAAGAGCAGCTCCGTGGACACTGCCGCCCCCATCGCCCCCCCACCCCGCCAGGCTTGCTCCTCCCTCCTGTCCCTGCAGCAGGATGCCCGACCAATCGTGTGCGAGAGGTGGGGAATGCACACCCCGTCCATGCGCAAATCCTGTTAAACACAGTGTAGCACGGCGTAACACTGTACAACACAGAATAACACATTACAGCACAGCATAATTCACTACAATACAGAATACCACAGCACAGTGTAAGACCAATACAACACAGTATAGCACTGTACAGCACATCAACCAGTTTCTTTCCATTCTTAATGCAGTTCCCATAATTCATTTCAGTGATAATTTCTGTATTTGTAATTGTCCTGTGTTGGTACTGATACTGTGTGTTCAGTAGTGTTGCAGTAGTAATAGTCTTGTGTTGATACTGATACTGTGTGTTAAGTAGTCAGAAACACTTGTGTATTGTTGCTGGTGCTGTGTTCAGTGGTGTTGCAGTAGTAATACTCCTGTTTTGGTGCTGATGCTGTGTGTTGGTGCTGTGGTGCAGGTACAGGGTGGTGGTGTCCTACCCCCCTCAGAGCGAGGCGGAGCTGGAGCTGAAGGAGGGCGACATCGTCTTCGTGCACAAAAAGCGTGAGGATGGCTGGTTCAAAGGAACCCTGCAGCGCAACGGCCGCACCGGCCTCTTCCCTGGCAGCTTCGTGGACAGCGTCTGAGCTGGGGAGTGGAGGACACGCGTGGACACGTGGACACACGTACACACGCACACGCGTACACACACGCACGACATGTATACACACACACACACACACGCACAACGCATACACACACGCACAACGCGTACACACACGCACAACGCGTACACACACGCACAACGCGTACACACACGCACAACGCATACACACACACACATACACACACACACACAAAACACGTACACACACACACGTATACACACACACACACACGTACACACACACACACACACACACATATATATACACACATATATACACACACATATACATACACACATGCACATACACACATGCACATACACATACACACATGCACACACATATATATATACACACATACACGCACACACATATATACACACATATATACACACATACACACACACACACACACACACACACACACACACACACACACACACACACACATATATATATACACACATACATATACACACACATATACACACACATACACATACACTCTCACGTACAGTCACACACCCGCAGCCTGCAGACTGATGATCAAAAGAAACCCACGCAGAATGCAGACTGCCTGGCAGGGTGGTCTGCAGCCAGAGTAGAGCACAGAGGCGCTAGTGTCGTAGTTCTGTTTGTTTTTAGTTCTGTAACATTCTGAGCGTAAAATGTGTGCCTTGTACTGTTTCTCACTTTATTGTATATAAGCAAAAACACCTGCAAAGACAAAATATGAGTCAAGCAACAAGGAGGACGAACTGATCATAGAGATAGTGATGTTATGAACTTAACTTATTTTACATTTTTTGTTTCTTCTTAAAAAGATTTCAGTTGAGTTAATATAGTGGAAGTTGTTGAACAGTGCTGCTTAACCCTGGTCCTGGAGGCCCGCAGTGCCTGCAGGGCTACTCTACCCTGGTCCTGGGGCGCCACAGTGCCTGCAGGGCTACTCTAAATGGTCCTGGAGGGCAACAGTTCCGGCCAGATGTTTAACCACATGATTCAATGATTCATTGTTTCCATTTGGCCACTTTCACTCTCCATCCCAGCCGTAAAAGTGTTAGTGGTGTAAGGAGAGCTGGAAAACCTGGCTGGATTCCAGTCCTGCAAGACTGGAGTTGCATAGCTATGCTGCAGGAAGTCTTACTTGCTGTGGTCACTGAAGGGGAGTATTAATGTTCTCTGAGGTATTCACTGTCCCTGGATTTGACACAGCCATTTTCACGTCATGCTCCGTGGGAGACCAGGGTTACCTGATCCTGGATCAGGGATGCAGACGTACAGAGACCTTTCAGCAGAGGCAGGATCATCTGTTCCTGGATCAGGACGAACCCCTGCTCTGTCTGAGGGAGATGGAGGACAGGCCATGACATCATCAGCATGCGCCTTGGATAGAGAGGACTACAAAAAATGCAAGGCATCATAGGACTTGTAGTGTGTTAGGATTTATTGTGCTGTTAATTTATTAAGCAGTGGGGTAGATTGGTGTATGTTGTCGTCTTTCGATTTTTGGGAAAAATACACACCATAGATTTTGCAATGAAATGTTACTAATTTTTTTGTATTTTTTAAGATGGTAATGAGGCCAAAATCATAGCTGCTTTTCTTTCTTTTTTGAATGATCTGAAATGACATTGCTCTATTTCGCAAGGGAGCGACACAATCATGTTCAGAGAGGTTCTGCTGAAAAAAAAAAAATTAATATATTTATATTTATATTTACATGAGGTTTTTTTTTACAGAATCACAATCCCTCTGGATGATTTCAGTGTTCTTTGTCAGGCACGAGTTTGTGGAGTCGTTTTTCAGAAACGCGCTGGAAGCTGTGCAACCTTGGCTGGCTGCCGTTAGAGGACCTCCATCACAAAGACAATTGTCCCCAAACCACGCGCAGCAGGGTCACATGCCTCTGGAGCACCCTCAGGGCCCGGATGCTCCATCGGGACTGACACTGCTCCGTTGAGCTGAACCAGGACTAATCCCAGTAGAACATATCAGCGCCATCAGTCCGCACGGTCCAATCGTTCTGTTCATTTCAGAACGCTTGTGTCCATTTCCAGTTCCTAGCCACACCCTTTTATGTCTTCACTTGTAGCTGGGCTCTCTGTCAGTACAATGATTTGTGACTTTGACTGTTATGTAGACTTGAATATGTGTTACTGCTGGTTCTTAGGTGATGTTGGGTACTGGTTTATTGTTTTTTGTTTTATCTCTTAAAGCACAGTGCTCGGTGGTGGTTCTGAGCCCAGGTCAAGGCACAGGCTTCGGTGCGCTGGTTCCTCCTACAGCTGAGCTGATAGTTTCATTAGTAAGCTTTAGCATTCTCCTGAACACCCCACTGGGTGTGACGCACTCCTTCCACAGAGGTGTGCTGTTAGTGTTTTCAGAGAGGAATGTGTTTGTGAAAGACGGAAATGATGTGATCGGCATGAAACCTGCACAGGGGAAGGGCCAGGTATCGGCGAGAGCAGAGGGAATGAACACCGTCACCTGCATCTGAGTACAGACACAGGTCCCACACAAGCCCCTCTCCAGGTGACTCTAACTGGTGATGTCACGGGTGGTGTTACACCCAGATCAGGCTGCGGTGATTAGCTCGCTGCCACAGCCATTTGAACAGCTTTAGAGTTATTAAACTTCAATTTTATGGGGCATGTAGGGAGAAGCAGTTCCTCCTAAAGAGAAGACTCGTGTTACAGCTGGTATGAAGTGTGATTATGAGTCTGGGGATTTGGGGGGGGGGGGGGGCGTTTGCCAAAACACTGCTCAGGCAGTTTCTCTGGGACTGTAGCAGTGCCCAGGTTCCGTGTGGATAAATGTTGTGCATGTGATGTATGGATTGTCACCATTCCGTTGTCCTTGTCTGACAGCCGTTCTGTCACCCTGTCATTCCACAGCTACGCTTGCACCCTGAAACAGTCGTCCTGTCCGAATCGCTCGCGCTCCTGTCACACGCAAGCGCTGTCAATCTGATCTGACAGCAAAGGACGACCGAACGGCACACTCCCTCACTGCTTCTCCGTAGCTGTCTCCCGTCTGAGTTTTATTTTACTGTAATGGCCTTGATTGAACACAGGGGGGCACTAATGGCTCCTTTAACACATATGCCTTCGTCAAGTTGACGGACTTGATTTTCTTTCCATTGTTATTATTTTTACATAGTTTAAATAGATGGTCTATGGTTAGCTTGGCTATGGTAATGCTGGCATCCACTAGATGTTGGACACAGTCTGTGTGCAAAGTGTTGTTAAGCATTGGAAGATGGCACATTTTGTAACAGTAACTATAATAAAAGCTAATGCTTTCCACATTCTGTCCCCGTTTTCTGACCTTTACGTTGTGGTGTCTGTCATGTCTGAAAGAAATCCTTCCTGGATGTTAATAAAGGAAGGTCCTGCTGCCCTGACATATTTCTCTCCCTCTGTTGCCACTGCCCCCCATATTTTGAGGATGAGAGAGAAAATGTGGCCCATTTGATTTCTGCCAAATAGAATACTGTGTGCATGTAAACAAGTGTGTGTCTGCTGTTTCTGTATGTGTTTGTGCATTTGTTTTTATGTGTGTATGTGTTTGGGCGTGCGTGCGTGTGTGTGTGTGTGCGCGCACACGTTTCCCTGGCAGCAGTACTCTTCTGTGGCATCGGGTCAGCCAGGCTCCTCGCCGTTCCATGGCCCATCTCCCACTCATCAGCAGGTGCATGCTGGGATCATTAGCCTTTGCTCAGAGAGAAACCGTTGGAAACCGTTTCGCACCTGCGCACGCAGACCGCCATGACACTGCAAACAAGACTGTCTTCTCCATCTCCCTGCCTCACAGTGCACACCCCCACCCCCATGAGAATGGAAACAAAACTGCCCCCTCCCTCTCTTTGCCTCCGTCATTATGGTCACATTGGCGTTAGAGAGACATCCTTTGACCAAAACATGGTGAAATCAGGTTTTCTCCATCATGTACTTCTATCGGATCACAGTATTCATGAGGTCATAAATAATGTTGAGTTATGACCACTAGGCTTTCAGTCAGCACGTGAGAGGGTTTGTGTGTGTTGGAGGGGGAGGAGGGGTATAGCGTCTAATTTTATTAACTGTCTCGAATGTCTGAATGTGACTTGAAGGCAGCGTGCAAACGTGAGCTGACAGCACGGGCTCTGCGGGGTTAAATGAATTACACTCCCTCAGACGACTGCGGCAGGGGCTGCTGGGGATGCATATTATTCCCAGCGCGACCGCACCCGGCTGCGATGCGGAAACAATTAACTCAATCTGACGGATAAAAAAAAAACGCCCCTGCAGTATCTGATAGCTCCGATGACACATCAGAACAGCCTGTTGTACGCTACTGAAAGACAAGGGAACTAAATACGAGGTCTGTCAGAGGCTGTGTAGCACAGTAGTAAGGTGCAGGGCTTGTAACCTAAAGGTTGCTGGTTCGATTTCCTGCTGCTATACCCTTGGGAAAGGTACTTAACTCAGAATTGCCTCAGTAAATATCTAGTTGTATAAATGGATAATATGTAAAATTGTGACTTATGTAAGTGGCTCTGGATGAGAGTATCTGCGAAATGACAATGATGTAATTTAACGGGCTGTTCCGTAGAGTGTCCCGCAATGTTTCCGAGCCAGTAAATACAGGAATATGTGGGAAGTGGTAGAAACAGAGCTGGTTATCACACTGGACTGTTTGTCGACCTGCTAACTTGGACCACAGCTGGGCATTCCCTGGTACAGTCTGGCCTTTCCGGGCACCTTTACGTAATTTCAAACAAAGTTGAGATGGCGGTCACACCAACAAACCCCGTGCACCCAGTCTGTCTCTCTTTCTCTCTCCCTCTCTTCTTGCGTGTGCAATGCGGCCCAAGGGCACCCGACGGCGAAGAGGACGAAAATGAACATCCTTACACTGTAATGATAATGACTGGAATTGTTTTTTTTACAAAAACAAATTCTGTCGTGTTTTCAAGCCATCCATTCCGAGACACCCCTGCATTCGTTATGCTGGCATTAAGTTAAGGCTTTCTACCCTCCGATTCAGTAGTTTTGTATAATGTAAGAGCATTTACGACTGGTGCTCAAAATGGTGTGGTTTAGTTGTGGGCTATGCCTAACCTGGAGCTATTTGGTTGTGAATATGGCTCACCTAGATCCCTAGCACCGTGAAATGCCCCGAGGCTGTAGGTTTAGTTGCTTGAATTTTTACGTTTAAGTGATGTGGCTAATCTTCCTCTCTTCTCCAGCGCTGGTGGAGAATTGAAATTGGGACTGAAAACATCGAGTGGAAACGAATGCAAATGCGATAGAAGCAGCCAGAGAGTTCTCTTCCCATGACAGACTTGAAGACCTCCTCGGGCTGTGCGAGGTATTTTCAAAAGATCTCTCCCGCTAGACCGCCGTAGACAGACTTAAAGACATACTACTTGCAGACATTGGCGTACACAATAATAATAACAATTCAGAGTTGTTGGTTGTTTTTTTTTTTTGGTCTGATTTGGGGATGAATATTATATCTGAATTCAGCAGCAAGCTCGAGTGAGCGTGGATGGGAGTACATCAAAGGCAAGTTGAACATAAAATGAACACACAACATTGGTGACGGGTGATTATTCAAAAGGTAATCCTGTCCCTTTTGTTCGTTTCAAGGACATTTCTATGGAGTGGTCTCAGTACCAAAAAGAAGTGAATTTGTATTTCACAACTTGAATTATTGCATATACATTAATTCAATCTGATCAAATTCAAATGTTAAATGTCACTTTCAATACGTGTGATTTAAAATTAATTCTGAATCTCGAGAGGGCTATCAGTAGGTCTACTAAAAAGAATTAAGATTCAGATAATAAGTAAGTTCCATAATTAAAGTTGTGAAATACAAATTAATATCTTTCTGGCGAGGATTGCATAATTTTCGACCTCGACTTCAGGCGTAAATAAAAAAGTGATTCACCATATTTACTCACATAGTTCAACGATGAGGATTTCAAATCGTGTGGCCTTCACTGAAACATAGGTTGCATTTGGCATAACGTGTTTTTACTAATCTATAAAATCCTACAGGTGCAAAGACGTGTGTGCGAAATATTTCGTGTGCAAGATTTCGGACTACCTATAACTTACCCAAATGAACCAAAAGGCTTTGGAATAGTGTGCTGTCGGAGGCATCATTGGGGGGGGGGGGGGGGGGGGGGCGGGTGCATCCACGAAACAAGGAAGAAAAAAAATTAAAATCAATATATTAATGTCGGGTGACATTATACAACACGTTTCATTTATCGCAACTGGAAGACATAGCTGACAAACAGCATGCGGTTATTGGTTGAAACGATGCTGCACCGACGTGTATCTAATTGTACAAATGGCGAGCAAGTTATGGCCTTTCTGATCACAGGGAGAAGCGCCACAGAACGACTCCAGCACCCGCACGCAGTCGTAGGCAAACGGTATCTCCCCCGTCCCTTCCAGGCTGGAATAATTGGCTCACGATGGGTACAGCCAAGCCCGCAGATGAGCCCGCCGGCACCCCCAGCTCGCCTGATCCACCGAGCGCCATCTGCTTTGCGATCCAGACGCACTCGCCTGCGCACCGCAGCGTGAAGCGCTTTAATTCTGCGGTGCGCCCAGCAAGAACAAAGAAACACACAGTGAATGGTAACATCCATGAACTATACAACAGTTACAATACTGCTAATATAAAAAGGAACTGCGTTGATATAAATTGATATTTTCTGAGTAGTTAGTTTGTTTTCTTGTTATTTTTACCAGCTCATCATACTGTCGATGTGGAATAAATCTAATCAGAACTAAACTAATCTGAGATCCAATGTACAGGCTTGGAAAGGGGGTTAAAAAGTTTGCATTCGCATTCTTTTCAGAAGGTTGGACCTTTTGTAAAGTTGTGCTCTCATTACGGACTCGGTAACGCTTGCCATGGACCCCACCTCTCTCTGTGGATCCCTGGCGCCCCTTCGTGGTGAAGCACTAAAGTGCACATTACAAAACATAATGGCGACCGTGCGCTTGGTTCAGAGGGTTGAAAACGCCGTGGAAATAGCCAAAGACCAGAGCCATGTAGAGAGAGAGTCGCGTCAACTCCATTCGCTGTAATGGACCGGTTTTTTTATTTTATTTTATTTTATTTTTACAGCAGTGGCGGGTCGTGGAGCATCTCAATAGTTCCCGGAAGTTAGCAGCAAATACTAGCAGCGCAGTAGAGTTGCAGCAGAATAGACCGTTTGTGATGCACTTTTAAAGGGTAAGACGTTTAAAGAATCAGATTGTAGCCTATATGATCATCTGAATCAAATTAACATGTGCATTAAAGCATGTTAGTGGATTATGCCCCACTAAATTAGTAGATTTAGGGAACGTTAAATAACAGATTGGGCTATACAAAGTCAGCAACACATAGTATTAACCACGAACAGCCTTAATATGATTACCTCATATTTTTTGTTGTTGTAATCTTTAGTGATAGTAAGATTGCTCCTGCTGACTTGAGCCAACCATTTTTTCTCCTCTCCGTGTCAGTGGGGAAACCGTACATTCGTACTCCTTTCTCCGAGCGATTGGAGCATCCCCATGCAGCACAGCAAACCATGGTGGAGACTATATGGAAGGACAACACGGAGGAAAGGGCACTGTCAAACTGCTTGACATGCTATTCATTTTTCTGAGTTTATTTGAGATGTATTTAATGAAATCATGACAATGTTGATAGTCACCTGTCTGTCTCATTCTGTCCTGAAAGTCATACAGATTACACTAGTCATTAAGATTATTTAGGCCCTCAATTGCCATGGGATTACAGAAACCACCATGAATTAAAGAAATGTTAGAAAATTAATCTGATCTGAATTTTGAAACATTCCTTCCCTTCCCCTCGCTCTAAATATATCAAGAAACATTAAGATATGATTGTTTAAGAACATAATATTAAAAAAAAAAACAATTCAAAGCAATAAACTACAGCAACACGCTCTTTAACCGAGGTAACATTCGCCTAAAATATGTCAACAAAGCGTTACCTGCCATCTGTTCACACTAATCTTCAAATAGTACCGAATTTAACTTAAAAACATATCGATGTAACTACATACACATGTCGGTGTGTTATATAAATATTGTAAATCAATGCATTTATTGACTACTAATTACCAAAAAGTCGCAGTCCTGTCTCTCTGCATTTACGCATTCAAATTGCCCGCCGAGAACTTCCTGGAACTATCTGAAGCCTACGCGAATCACGTGACGATCAAGCATGTTGGACTTCCGTTGACGCGACTCTCTCTACATGGCTCTGCCAAAGACCAACCCGTGAAGTGAACTCTGCGTAATGTTCACCTAATAACAAGGACACCTGACTGAGGCAAACGTGAGTTTAATCCGTTGCTTTAATTTTAACTGTCAATTTTCTGGAAAACACGTGGTGGATCTCCATTCCCTGTAAATGTAATTACGCACTAACGTTAGCAAGATAGCACAGCTACATCGGTGTTTTAGAAATTAACGTGACACATTATAATTTCCCTAACAGCTAGCATCAGCCGATATCGTGGGCTTTTGTTATTATTACCTACATGCCAGTTTTCGTGCCAGAATTGCATGGTGTAGCTGCACTGTTAGCTAGAGTGTATCTAGTCCAGATAGCACAGCAAATATTTTAATAGGGTTCAAATAGCGATCGCTTCAGCATGAGAAAACAGAAGTTACATTAGTACCAATAACCGCCGTGATACCTAAACTGTAGCTAAGGAGCAAGGAAAGCATAGCCCCTTTGGAGTAGTTAAAGTGACTGAGAACGTTACCTGCAGCCAGATACAGTAGCTCAGTTCCCAAACCTCTCCCGGAGGACCCCGTTTCCTGCATGTTTTAGATCTCTCCCTGCTCCAACACAGCTGATTCAAATGATCAACTCGTTATGAACCCCTGAAGCTGCTTAATAACAAACGGATCATTTAAATCAGCTGTGTTGGAGCAGGGAGAGATCTAAACATGCAGGACAAGGGGTCCTGCAGGAGAGGTTTGGGAAACACTGCAGTAGCTAATGACCACGCACGTAAACTGTGATTGGGTTCGTCTAACGTCAGTCGCTTCTGCGACTCTGCTGTTTCAATTTTCAGTTTTCCATTTCAGTTTAAAGGTGCTTTATTGGCTGGCCAGACAATCGATGTGTTGCCGAAGCAACAAGGCAGACAATACGTCAATCAATCAAACATAACCAAACATAACCAAGTTAAACTGATAAATAATTAACAATATTAAAATCGACATAGTATATCCATGTAGTATGTGCTATCCATGTACAGATTTTCACGTTGTGCAAATAGATCGTACTGAATTGACATTCTTGATTATTTTCCTTAAAAGATAAAAAAAAAGTGTCCCCCCGGTGATGTCCAAGCTGGCCGTGGTTTTCGGGGGCTCCCGGGGGATCGGGCGGGCGGTGGCGCAGCAGCTGGCGGAACGCGGGCACAGAGTGGCCGTCGCCTCCCGGAACCTGGACGCTGCCCGGGCTGCCGTGGCAACGCTGAGAGGAGGTATCCTTATTGAAGCCCCGGCTCATGGGTGTATTCCATACCGCCTAAGCCTGAATATTCAAACAACTGAACACATATTGTTTTGCCCTACGCTGTAAAGCACCAGTTGTTCAGTGTAAATAATGACTCACTGAAAAGAGATGGAAAATTAAGTCAATTCGTTTTGTATTGTCTGTTGTTTTTGCAGGGTTCTTATTGTCTTAGTGGAGTGTTAGAATCGTTGACAATTCAGTCTTAGTCTTGCTTTTAATGCTTCTGTCTCCAGTGTTCTGGATTTCAGAGGGGACTCTCTGTCTCCTGCAGTAATGTTTAAAAATATTTCAGTCTGAGGTCTGTCTGGAGAGTCGCTGAAACTGGAGCAAGAGAGAGGTTGGGAGTGAGAGAGGAAGGTAGTGAGAGAGGGGTCTCTGCTTCTTCGTTTCCCTCTCTCCCCCATTTTTTTTGTTCTCATTTCATTCAAAATAAACATTTTTGGCCTTTTGCCATCATTAGCGTTTCTGCTGTGGAAAGCCTGGGTCGTGTTTGATCAGAATGTGTGGAGATGCAGAGCGCCGCCCTGCAGGTTTGCCAGGAGAAGGGCAGGTTTGAGCAGGGTGGTTCTGTTGTCAGATGTTGACCGCACTGTTGGCTGTGCTCCCAGGGGACCATGTGGCCCTGCGCTGTGACGTTTCCAAAGAGCAGGATGTTCAGGAGGCGTTTGTGGAAATTCAGAAGACCTGCGGGAACATCAGCTACCTGGTCAACGCTGCGGGCATTAACAGGTATGTGAGTGTATGTGTGTGTGTGAGACAGAGACTGCAGACTACATCTCGGTTTCACCTCAATCCCCACCTCCTAACACCTGTTAACTGGTATTACTTGTACTACTTGATGTTTATTTTATGTGTAGTATTTCAATGTGTTCTGGATTCTGTGATCTAGTGACTGATGTATGGTAGTGTGTTCATTTGGCTTCACTTAGTTTAGTTGGCTTCAACCTGTCTTGGCTGTCTAGTCAGATTGCACAAGTTAACTTGCGCGAGGACATGAATAGTGTTATGCTCACACTCACTGGTCTGCGAGTGTTTTTAGCCTGGTCTGACACTGCTCCTCAATTATCTTAATTGGATACACTTCTATTCTCATGTAGTGGAAGTCGCTTTGGATAAGAGTGTCTGCTAGATGAATGTAATGTAATGAGACATGAGGACACTGTTTCAGGGATGGACTGTTGCTCCGGTCCAGGCAGGAGGACATGGTGTCTCTGCTCCACACTAACCTGCTGGGCACCATGCTGACCTGCAGGGCGTCCCTACGGAGCATGCTCCACTCTCAGGGTGGGGCCATCATTAATATAGGTGAGCACCCAGCTGCTGAACCTCTGCCATATCTCTCACACTTCTCTCTCTCTCTCTCTCTCTCTCTCTCTCTCTCTCTCTCACTCTCTCTCTCTCTCTCTCACTCTCACTCACTCACTCACACACACAAATACCAAATACACTGTGATGCACACAGATACTGTATTACACTTAAATACACATCCTGCCACGTGCAGAATGTTGCTTCCTTTCATTTTCTGCATTACAGAGCATATCAGGGGAAGAGATTCGGTTTACAGCAGAGGAAACATTTTGAGTTTTTAAAGCAGAGATTGTTCACAGTGTCTGAAAAGTTGTGTTTCACCAAGACAGCCACAAGATGGCAGTAGAGGAAAAGGGATTTCCACATAGCATTAGTCTGACTTCTGTGTCTGCTGGAAACATTCATCTTAGTAATACAATTTGGGTTCTTCAGACCAACTATTTGTCATTTCATCATGACAGAACATTTCTGTTTCCCCTCAGTTCTGCTTCAGATATGTCAAACTCTGTGATTAGAGAGGAGGGGAGAGAAGTGCTGGGCGGTATGTCAACTTTTTAAGGTATATCAATATATTTTCAAACGAGATATAGGATGAGATAATACCCTTTATATCGATATAGTTTGATGTTTCGTTACATAACCTGTGTATTCCGTAAAGCCGTGCCAGTGTTTGCATCTCCCCTCTCTCACGCTAGGCTTCCACACAGCGAAACACCTTGAGAATTTCGCCCTACGACTTTTCGCTCTGGGGACGTGGTCACGAAAACAGTAGGCAGTTTGGCTAGTCTGTTAGTAGCAAATGTAGTTGTGGGGCGGTGATTTAGCCGGCTGGCAAGCTATCTAGCTAGCTATTGTAACAAGCAATTCAGTTAGCTTGTGAAGTCAACCAGTCAACTGTGATGAAATGGCATAGACATTGTGTTGTGTATGCTCTCCACCAATTTAATTACCGACCGTTTTTTTGCCATTCATGTTCTGAATACAGTGATTTTATTAAGCCAATTAAATTATGTTGTGAACATCGGTATGTTGTACAACAACACCGTGAATAAAATTCACGTGTGTGCTTTTGCTATCACCCGCTGTAGCCTAACTCCCGCTTTAAAACAAGTTTTTCTTAACGTTTCTTAAGTTTTCTCCAATTAAATTATACTGTGCCGGGGAAATTCGCTGAAATGGAAGCGTACTGTTACACTCTCCACGCAACCCCACCCCCGCTCTCCCTCTACGTCTGTGCGCAAACCCAGCCCTACTCGATCACACAAGTTCTGCAACATACAGTGCTGGCCAAAAGTATTGGCACCCCTGCAATTCTGTCAGATAATGCTCAATTTCTCCCAGAAAATGATTGCAATTACAAATGTTTTGGTAGTAATATCTTCATTTATTTTGCTTGCAATAAAAAAACACAAAAGAGAAAGAAAAAAAAGTCAAATCAAGTATCAATTTACACAAAACTCCAAAAATGGGCCGGACAAAAGTATTGGCACCCTTTGAAAAATCATGTGATGCTTCTCTAATTTGTGTAATTAACAGCACCTGTTACTTACCTGTGACACATAACAGGTGGTGGCAATCACTAAATCACACTTGCAGCCAGTTAAAATGGATTAAAGTTGACTCAACCTCTGTCCTGTGTCCTTGTGTGTACCACATTGAGTATGGAGAAAAGAAAGAAGACCAAAGAACTGTCTGAGGACTTGAGAAGCAAAATTGTGAGGAAGCATGGGCAATCTCAAGGCTACAAGTCCATCTCCAAAGACCTGAATGTTCCTGTGTCTACCGTGCGCAGTGTCATCAATAGGTTTAAAGCCCATGGCACTGTGGCTAACCTCCCTAGATGTGGACGGAAAAGAAAAATTGACGAGAGATTTCAACGAAAGATTGTGCGGATGGTGGATAAAGAACCTCGACTAACATCCAGACAAGTTCAAGCGGTCCTGCAGTCCGAGGGTACAACAGTGTCAACCCGTACTATCCGTCGGTGTCTGAATGAAAAGGGACTCTATGGTAGGATACCCAGGAAGACTCCACTTCTGACCCAGAGACATAAAAAAGCCAGGCTGGAGTTTGCTAAAACTTACCTGAGAAAGCCAAAAACATTTTGGAAGAATGTTCTCTGGTCAGATGAGACAAAAGTAGAGCTTTTTGGGAAAAGGCATCAACATAGAGTTTACAGGAAAAAAAACGAGGCCTTCAAAGAAAAGAACACGGTCCCCACAGTCAAACATGGCGGAGGTTCCCTGATGTTTTGGGGTTGCTTTGCTGCCTCTGGCACTGGACTGCTTGACCGTGTGCATGACATTATGAAGTCTGAAGACTACCAACAAATTTTGCAGCGTAATGTAGGGCCCAGTGTGAGAAAGCTGGGTCTCCCTCAGAGGTCATGGGTCTTCCAGCAGGACAATGACCCAAAGCACACTTCAAAAAGCACTAGAAAATGGTTTGAGGGAAAGCACTGGAGACTTCTAAAGTGGCCAGCAATGAGTCCAGACCTGAATCCCATAGAACACTTGTGGAGAGATCTGAAAATGGCAGTTTGGAGAAGGCACCCTTCAAATCTCAGGGAGCTGGAGCAGTTTGCCAAAGAAGAATGGTCTAAAATTCCAGCAGAGCATTGTAAGAAACTCATTGATGGATACCGGAAGCGGTTGTTCGCAGTTATTTTGTCCAAAGGTTGTGCTACCAAGTATTAGTCTGAGGGTGCCAATACTTTTGTCCGGTCCATTTTTGGAGTTTTGTGTAAAATGATAATTGATTTAATTTTTTTTTCATTGTCTTTTGTGTTTTTTCATTGCAAGCAAAATAAATGAAGATATTACTACCAAAACATTTGTAATTGCAATCATTTTCTGGGAGAAATTGAGCATTATCTGACAGAATTGCAGGGGTGCCAATACTTTTGGCCAGCACTGTAGAGGGAGACACAGCATTGGTCTGCACTGCCGATATAATTTTCCATTTACATGTTTTGCAGCTGTATATTTTGAAACGGGGACAGAAACCCTGTCTTTGCATTTTATTTTGATCAGTCTGTTTTAATAAAAGCACTTGTGACATCTCACATGTGGCTTTGACTTATAACTGAATCTTTAACTCACTTTGTAGAAAACACTGCGATATAAATCGTGTGTCGCCATTCAGCCTAAAAATACTGAGATATGATTTTTAATCCATATCGCCCAGCCCTAGGGGAGAGGCTGAAGTCTTTCTGCTGTCCACAGGGTCGATCGTGGGGGTCAAAGGTCATGCGGGACAGTGTGTGTACAGCGCTACCAAGGCTGGTCTGGAGGGTTTTACCCGCTCCCTGGCTAAAGAGCTGGCGTCCCGGAATGTTCGAGTCAACCTGGTTGCTCCAGGTGTGGACCTCTCTCGCCATTTTTCCTCAAGCACTATCTCTGTATCTCTGTGCTCCCTCTGGTGTCCATGCTGTTTCTGTATCTCTGTGCTGTGTGTGTATCTCTGTGGTGTACTGTGTGTGTCTCTGTGCTCCGTGTGTGGCTCTGTGCTGTGTGTGTGTGGCTCTGTGCTGTGTGTGTGTGTGTCTCTGTGCTGTGTGCATCTCTACTGTGCTGTGTGTGTGTGTCTGTGCTGTGCTGTGTGTGTATCTCTGTGCTGTGCTGTGTGTGTCACTATGCTGTGCTGTGTTAGTGTGTGTCTCAGCTCCCTGCTCTCCCTGTCTCCCCAGGCTTTATCCGTACTGACATGACGGCGGGGCTGCAGGAGGAGCAGCTGATTCGGGGAGTCCCTCTGGGCCGATTCGGAGAGCCTGAGGAGGTAGCCCAGGCTGTCCTCTTCCTGCTGGAGACGCCCTACGTGACGGGGCAGGTGCTGATGGTGGACGGGGGGCTGCGCTTGGCCATGTAGCAGCGCCTCCTGCAGGCGTGCTTTCTGAGTTGTTCAAACACGCCTTTTTTGGGGTGGCGCTTCCTTTGAAGGGATCGCCCACTATTTGTCCGGGTTACTACCGAGGCTGATGAGTAACACCGTCCCATTTGACACAGTGGATCTCAGCTGTTACTATGGTTCCGGGGCATGCTGAACTGCAGGAGATACAGTGAAGCAGTGCATCTTTCTGCTCTGTGCTGGGTTTAATAAACCTCCCTCCATAAACCCTCTGTTGAGCGAAGCAGGATTGAAGCTTCAGTGCACACTGGTGTTGTGCTAGAGTGTGTGAATGTCTGTGTTTCACACTCCTGTGCACTCCTAATTCAGTCATTCATAACCCCCATATACATATATATATACACCCCAATCCAGAGTTGTATATCCCCTACTATTCACTGCTAATTGAGTAATATACCTTAATCAAGAGTATATGACTATTCATCCCTAACCCAGAGGAATATCACTGTTTACTCCTAATCCAGAGAAATAGATCACTATTTACCCCTAATCGTGTCATTCATCACCCCCATACACCCCTGAAAAAGAGTAATGTACCACTTTTCACCCCAATCAATAGTAATATATCACTATTCACCCTTAATCAACAGAAGCGTACAAAACCAACTTGGAAAAAGTTGGGACCGTAAAGAAGAAAATGCAAATAAAAAAAGAAAGTAGTGATTTCTAAATTTACTTTGACTTGTATTTCATTGCAGACAGTATGATATTTCATGTTTTGTCTGGTCAACTTCATTTCATTTGTAAATATACATCCATATACATCCATTCCTGCCATTAAGGCCTGCAGCACATTCCAAAAAAAGTTGGGATGGGGGCAATTTAGGGCTAGTAATGAGGTAAAATAATTGAATAATGATGTGATTTGAAACAGATGATGTCAACAGGTGATTGTAATCATGATTTGGTACAAAAGCAGCATCCAGGAAAGGCCTAGTCCTTTAGGAGCAAAGATGGGCCAAGGATCGCCAGTTTGCCAACAAATGCGTGAGAAAATTATTGAAATATTTAAAAACAATGTTCCTCAAAGAAAGATAGGAAGGGATTTGGACATTTCACCCTCTACAGTGCATAACATAATTAAAAGATTCAAGGAATCTGGAGGAATTTCAGTGCGTACAGGGCAAGGGTGCAAGCCTGAGCTGAATAACTGATCTCCGTCGGACAGCACGGCATCAAGAACCATAATTCATCTATATAACCACATGGGCTCAGGATTACTTTGGCAAACCTTCGTCAAGCACTACAATACGTGGTTACATCCACAAATGCCAGTTAAAACTTTTGTGCCAAAAGGAAGCCTTATGGTAACCGTGTCCAGAAGCGCCGTCGACTTCTCTGGGCTCGGAGGCATCTGGGATGGACCATCACACAGTGGCAACGTGTATTGTGGTCAGATGAATCAGTATTTAAGGTCTTTTTTGAAAGAAATGGACACTGTGTGCTCCAGACCAAAGAAGAAAAGGACCATCCAGACCAGCCAGCAACGAGTCCAAAAGCCCGGGTCTGTCATGGCATGGGGTTGTGTCAGTGCCCTTGAGGAAGGTAACTTACACTTCTGTGGTGGCACCATTAATGCTGAAAAGTACATACAGATTTTGGAGCAACGTGTGCTGCCTTCAAGACGACATATTTTCCAGGGACACCCATGCGTATTTCAACAAGACAATGCGAAACCACATTCTGCACACATTACAAAGGCATGGCTGCAGTCCCAACCTGTCCCCAATAGAGAATGTGCGGCGCATTTTGAAACGCAAAATGTGACAACGAAGACCCCATACTGTTACACACCTTAAGACTTGTTTGCAGGAAGAATGGGACAAAATTACCCCTGAAACGCTTCATCACTTGGTGTCTTCAGTCCCTGAACATCTTTTAAGTGTTGTGAAAAGGAATGGCAACTTTACAAAGTGGTAAATGCTTTACTGTCCCTATTTTTTCTGAAATATGTTGCAAGAATCAAAATTGAAATGTGTTTATTTTGAAAAAAAAATAACATTCATGAGGTAAAACATCAAATGTGCTGTTGTATTGTTTTTAATGTAATACAGGTTAAAGAATTTACAAATCACTGTTTTCAATTTTAATTTAACATACTGTCCCAACCTTTTCTGATTTGGGGTTATATCATATGAGCTTCATGTTTTCTCACACTGTTCCTTAAAAACACACTTACTAGGAATCAGACCATCAGTCTTTGAGCACCAGACTATCAGTGTTGGGTTAATGGTGAAGACTGTGTTTGTTAGCCAGTCAGTAAAAGGTTATCCCTATCGCTGTGTTTCTGTCAGAGTACGGCAGAGTGTCTAAGGG
The DNA here is from genome assembly GCF_013368585.1 of Megalops cyprinoides. Classification (NCBI taxonomy): domain Eukaryota; kingdom Metazoa; phylum Chordata; class Actinopteri; order Elopiformes; family Megalopidae; genus Megalops; species Megalops cyprinoides. Next base: position 2,150,792 of record NC_050584.1, read on the forward strand.
GGTTTCTCGTCCTTTCATTTGAAAGAAAACCATGTCAGCCGATTCAACCTGGGGTTCTCGGGTTTTCCTGCTTTCGTCAGATAAGGTGAGTGGAGTTGCCAGAGGAGCTGTGGTGAGACTCAGCTGTTCTGTGCGAGGCTGTTGGAGAGCATGTTCCAGCTCCTCCTACAGTCAGGTGTCATCAGCAACGCACGAATAAATGCTAAGCAATGCACTAATACTCAAATGTATGTGTCTTTGTTGAAAGGTGTGTTTTAAGATGGCCATCAGCAAGGTTCTGTGTTCAGTGTCCAAAGTAGCAGTTTACTGCAGAAGCGGTTGTACTCAGAGTAGTGGTTTCCTGGAGCAGCAGTGTAGCATAGTGGTAAGGAGCAGACTTTCTAACCAATTTATGCTGGTTCAATTCCCCATTGGGGCACTGCTTGAGCAAGTACTTAACCTACAGCTGCCTCAGTAAATGTCCAGCTGTATAAATAAAGATAAAATGTAAAAACTGTAACCTGTGTAAGTTGCTCTGGATAAAATGCTAAATGGCAATGATGTAATGTACTTTAGAAGAGGTTGGGTTCAGTGTGGTGGTTTGCTGTAGAAAAGGTTGCCCCTTATGGCTGGCTCGCATAAACAATGCGTTAAAGCTGCACGATATAGCCGTTGCGATATATCGAATAGCTATTTTTAGCGCAATAACAGCTATCCCCAGTATGTGGCGTTAGGTTTATTCCTGTATTGTTTTCCCTTTAGTCAAACCGGATGCGGTTTTTCACCTCAAGTTCAATGAAATGCTTCCGGAGCAGAAAAATATCACTTGTGTCTATGTGTTGGTTAACTTACCTATTAGCTTTGAAAAACACATAGCATGTTTTCACTTTTTATCTTTGTAGCCATGTGTTTCTATCTACCACACGGAAGCCACATAGTGCTGTTGCTGTGATATCAACATTGAATAGATACGAGTGGCGTTTTTTCACCCGTAAGCATTTCACATGGCCTCGGAAAACTGGAGGTGTGCTCCAGCATAAGGTATGACTAAAGGGAAAACGATACGGGAATAAACCTAACCCCACATACCGGGGATAGCTGTTATTGTGCTAAAAATAGTTATTCGATATATATCGCAGTGGCTATATTGCACAGCCCTACAATGCATGTGTGTGTTTACGGCAGGCAGTGGGTGGTGTCAGGTCCTCTCTCTCAGATAAGATGCGCTCCGATAGCTGGGATCCTCAGCGGGGCTGCCAGATTTGAGCCAAAACATCTGAATCATCACTGGAGTTCAGCTTGTGGGACTGAAACCCAGCTGCCTTCAGGGTTTTTTTTTTTTTACTTTTTAGGGGGGTTTGCCTTTTTCCCCACAGCAGAAGTTGACAGTTTGGCCTTTACTTTGGCCATGCAATGGCAGGGTTCGGATTTTTTTGGTTGACCGATGATATCACTTTGTCTTGGGACTTTAGGAATTATCCCTGTTCCTCACCAATTAGAGAGGGTAAAGCACACCCCCGTCAGCTCCTGTGGTGATTAGTGTATCTTTATCAGAGAATTCAACCTCGTCCATCTGGCAGTGATTACAGATGGAATGGCCGTGATTGGTGTACCCTGGGGAGGGGCAGAGACACTTTCCGCCTGCTGCCTGTAATCAGTAATTGGCGTAAGTGATTCTGAGGGGACTGGCCAACCATAAGCTGACTTCTTTCCGTAATATTGTGAGAATGCAAGTTTTAATGGACATGAGAGTGTTTAAGGTCATCCGAAGTCACTGGCATGAAACTAAAGGATTGATGCCAAGCCTCACCCTGCCCCCCCTACTCATGTGTAAGAACTCCAGCTAATTTACAACCCTCAGTCAATGACGATTAATCACTTCCAGAGACATGTTTTATTGTAATTTTTAAACCAAAGTAACATTATGATAACAATCCATACACAGGCACAGATTGGTTTAGAAGCAAACAAAAAAACTTCTGGTGTCAGAATAAGAGTCCCTGTTTGGTTGGACTGTGAAGATGAATGGAGCGTGACATTCATGCTGTTAACAGACAGGCTGAAAGAGTGGGTTAACTGGTAGTTGATGAGTATTTGAAAAATACATACGCATATTAATTCACATGGGAAAATACATGATTTCTGAGACATTGATAATAACATTGTTAGTGACGTGTGCTTTGTTGCCTGATCTCCTGTGTAGATCCTAAAACAGGGATCTCAGAAAGGTACCCCAGAGTACAATAAGCGCAGATATAAATAACATGTGATCCGCCATGGCATTACATAACTGATCTTCATAAGTACTGGATTTTAAATACAGACCTGAAGCTTAAATTATGCTGTCAAAATAAAGGGGAAAAAGCTTAACTAACATATTTATTGAAAGTTATCAACAGAGAAAGGAAACTATATATACTGTGCTGCACTGTGTTTCTCTCATACAAAAATAAAAGTCCCATTTGGCTGGCCAAAGATCTCAAACTTCAACAATGAACAGAAGGAAAAAGGAAAAGATCATCATCATCATCATTGTCGTCACTATCATCACCATCACTGTTGGATCTGAGTGACCCTTCCACAGTGGGGGGTAAGACCAAGAGCCGTGATGCAGAGTGAAAAGTACCTCCTGCCGTTTCACAGCCCCTTCTCCCTCCAACGCAGTCCACGGACTGCTGTGCACCCATAAGGCACTGTGCAGGACATCATCTCAGCGCTCCTACCTGCTCCGGACTTACTCAACCTCTGTGTTCCTTTGAAACGGTTAGAAATGCAATGCATGCTTTTAAAAAACTTCCAGGTCAGAAACTTTGTTTCCTTACTGGGTTTACTGCAGAAATGCAGCAAATGGTATCTCTCACACAGTCTGTAATTGCTAAAAACCAATAATTGTACACCAACAGGACAGCTGTTCTGTTTCTTATTGCTGAACCACATCGGCCATCGGCGTCAGTAATCACCTGTATGATCTGTCAGAATTTTAGAAGTCAAAGGCACCATGGGTGAAAGTGCTGGTGGATGGAGTAGTAGCCAGTGTGGTGATTCCTAACCTCAAGGTGTTCATGCAGTAAAAACAGCACTGCCACGTGACACTCCACCATACCACAACCTATCTGACTCTCTCAACATGCCACACCCCCCTCTTTTGGTGACAGCCAATCAGCAACTTGGACAGCTGCAGCTGGCTCACACGCCCTCCTGGTTTCCGCTGCAAGGCTGAGAACTCACCGAGGTAACCAAACCATTAGACCAACGTTCCTGTCCCATTCCTGCTACAAAACCAGCCTTCACCACAGCCACTTCTCCCTAACCCTAACTCTAACCCCTAACCCCTAACCCCTAACCCTAACCCACCTCTCCCTCAGAGCCAAAAGACAACACAAACATAACCAAGAGAAGAAGAAGACGCTTGTACCAAAGGCCCGGCCTTGTTCTATTTCTCAAGGGTTGTGCTGACTACAGCCAGACGGCACTGGGGTGTTCATCCACAGACAAAGCACCCCTACCCCTGCCCCTGGGTCCCTGGACTGTTAAGGCACTGCATCTGAGGTTCCAGAAAGACTTTGGGATTTGCACTCACTGAACTGCAGACGAGCTTGCTGTCTGTCCCATCCCCCCAAAAAAGTGGTTCCTCTCTGCAGGGAAGTGAGAATTTCACAATGTTTTATAAATGCATCATTTCTACAGGCATTGGCACTTACATAGAGAGTATTGCAAATGGCACCTTGGTAACATGCATAACTAGATGCTACTTTTAATAAAAATTAGAGGAAATCCCTCAATCCTAACAGTAAGCCTATGTGAAGTGTGAAAGGCACTTGTGCTAGCACCCAAGCTAAACAGTACAGTGTTATTATGAACACACCCCTACCAGAGCAGTCCTATAAACTCATTCTTTCTCAGGGCACACAGCTGTAGTGCTCTGACTGTGCTTCCTCCTCTCTCCCTCCTCCAGGCACTTCAGCTAATACTAAAGAGGCTGTCAGCGTGTGCTGAAACAAACCTTTAGAAAAATCCATGTTTTTATCTTAATCATTGATTATTAAGGAGTGTGCAATTGACACTCAGAACTTTGATGCATGGCAGTGGCCTGAGGTCAGATAAATGTTTTCTTAACGCTTTGGTGCTCTTTCTCTCACTGACACAGCAGATCTGGGAGCTGAAGCCCCCTTCACGTGACACGTCATGTGACAAGGGTTCCACGGGGAGGGCGAGCTTGCCACGCTGGCAGCCATGTTGGACAGTGGAGTCTGTGCAACCATCCACTTTACCAAGCTTTAAAATTCTTATTTTTTTTTAATCTTCCTCTGGAAGCAGGAGTGGAGCCCCTGAGAGACAGAAAGAGATTGAGAGAGAAAGTGAGAGAGAGAGAGAGAGAGAGACAGACAGAGAGGGAGAGGCGGAGGGAGGCGGGGTCCTCTCTGGGAGTGTCTGGGATGGGATGGGGTGGGTGTGGGGTGTGGGTGACACCCCCCCCCCCCCCCACTGGTGTCTACAGGTCCTCGCTCTCCACCAGGCCACCGGGCTGGTGGGCGGGGCCGGAGTCGGGGAAGAAGGCAGCCTTGACGTCCAGACCTCTTTCCGTCAGGGCGGCGTAGCGGCTCGCTGAGGGACGGACCTTCTTGGGCTTGGGGATGTTCGTCTGCTGCCACTGAGCTGAGGGAGGGAAGGCAGAGGAGGTGTTAATCACCCGTGGCCCCGCCCACTCACCCTCAACTCCTCATACTCAGTGCAGTTCTGTCTCAGATGCTTCTGGGGCTTCAGGGGGAATGATGGTTCTTCAGTAAAAGTGGTTAAAAGTGAAGTGGTTAAATCAGGACAGCTGTACATAAAATAACACTCCTGCAGTCACCCTTCTGTCATAGTTCTGTCACAGATCCCAGAGGGCATTAGGGACTGAGAGAGGTGTCACATTACCCTACTTGTGAGACAGAGCCAACCGCGTTACGGTTTCAAGCCAGGTTGCAATACTGGAAAGTGACTGATAGCAAACATTGCACAAGAGTTGTTGTGGTTGCCACGGCGATGCATGCAGGTGCAGGTGGGGAGTGTGTTTTCATTGGCTGCTGTAGTTTTCGTTTCACTTGATGCCTCCATGTGGAGATTAATGACCTTTGATGTCACAGCTCTGTTTAACAGAAGTATTAACAGTAAAACATCTTTGACTGTAAATTTATATCCATATATTGCTCATTATGAAGGCTTTCTGGCCCAGACTCTGCCCCTACTGGGTTTGGAAGTGTTCCACCGATTATTGCCAGGGTAACAGATGTGGGGGGTGGAGGATAAGGGGGTGATGTCCTCACTGGGCTGATCTCAACCTGCTAAATCGAATCCATTTTAATCAGGCAGGTAGGGTTTATTCACCCGAGGGCGATGGACAGATATGTAAATATGCAGGATAAACGATGTTTTAAAGGTAACTTCCACTGAAGCATGATATCAGAGCTCATTAATCACCGTGCACGCAGACATCAGATAAAAAAAAAGATTAAATGATTATCGTGGCAGCCAATGAAAACACAATCTCTTCCTGCGCCAGCATGTATCACCATGGCGACCCTGACTGCTCCTGTGTAATGTTTAGTGTCAGTCAGGTGGCCTTCAGACAGTTAAACAGTGCTGTTCTGTATGGTGGGTGGTTCACCGAGCCTGCAGCCAATTTGCCAGCAGGGATGCGGGAGGGGGCAGGACTTACTGTGGACGTCCAGGCGGGCAGTGCTGGAGACGATGCCCGCCTCATTCTTGGCAGAGACAGTGTACCAGCCTGCGTCCTCTTTGGTGGCTGGCTGAATGATCATGCAGATGTAGCCGTGGTTGTCCTGGTGCATGCTGGGAAATGCAGTAGAAAGACAACAGGGTCAGGAGCTGCTCATTGTTTAGTCCACTCTTTTATTGCTAAAGGACACTTAGATAAAGACCAAGTGATGCAAATGGCTAAGGCTCCTCTTGTGTCAGTGCTGAAGCATTCTGGGAGATGGAGTTGAAATAATAGATGGTGCTGTTATACTGTAAATAGTGTAAATGTGTAATAGTGTAAATTCTTGTGGCAGCAACACAGCAGTGACCTCACTGGTCACTCTATTTTGATATGGGACCTACAGTGTGTGCAACGGTCATTCAATCACTGATGCATATAACTGTGGTTATAACTGTGAGGTTCTATTCTGAGTGTATTACCATATCGTCATATCCCTGACTCCCTGTAGGCTCTATATGGTGATTGGTCAGTATGTGGCATACCTGATTCTCTTTCAGATGTGATTGGTTGATCTGTGCAGGACTTGATTCTTTAAGTGATGTGATTGACTGTCTTGAAGCATATTCAATTCCCTTTGCTTTGTGATTGGTTGGTGCATGTGGTCCTTGACTCTCTGAATGTTGTGATTGGTTGGTGAAGTGAAACTGATTTCTCTCTGCATTGTGATTGGTTGGTGTATGTGGTCCTTGACTCTCTGAGTATCATGACTGGCTGATTTCTCTCTGCATTGCGATTGGCCTGTGAAGTGTACCTGATTCTGTCAGTGTTGTGAGTAAGGGACTCGTTCTCCTTCTTCCAGAAGATTTGGGGGTAGGGCACCCCAGACACTCGGCACTCCAAACGGATGGGGTACCCCTCAGCCACGCCCGTGTTCTGCAGCTTCTCGATGAAGGTGGGGGCCTTGTGCATCTCTTTTGCTACATGGGGAGTGGGGAGGAGAGCAGGTAGTGAGGGAGAGTCTAGTTTGTAGGTCTGTAGCTTCACAGCTTGCTGTGAATCAATGGCTCTGGAAAAGTGCTAATTATCCCAACCGCCTGTCTCTACTTTACTCTGTCTTCTGACAGAAGGGATATGTGTGCAACTGTGTGTGTGTGTGTGTGTGTGTGTGCCCGCGTGAGTGTCTCTACCTGCAACGATGAGCTCCAGGTTGAAGGAGTTGTGCCCGGCGCGGTTGCTGGCGATGCAGGTGTAGATGCCAGCATCTCGGGAGGTCACAGGTTCGATGATCAGGGAGTGCACCCCATTCTCCCGCACCAACATTTTGTGGGCGCTGTCCGGCCGGATTGTCTGCCCGTTCAGCTGCCAGATGAGGTCAGGGGTGGGGAGGCCGCTCACCTGCAGAGGGCGACAAACAGGGGTGGCTCCAGCTGCTTGTCACTCAAATCACTGCAGCAAATCATGCACTGAGCTTCTCCACAGGGCCTGAGCTGCTCTCTTATGCCCCTTTTCCACCAACGGATTTCGAGGGCTGGTTTGGAGCCGGTGCCTAATCTTCAACCAGTTCTTAGCGTTTCGACAGCCAAAGAACCGGCACTCGGCCAGGAAAACTGGTTCGAGAGTGGCACCAACTCTTTGTTGGTCTAGAACAAAGAACCGCTACGTCAGGGGCTGGGGCGGGATTATCGTGACCAACTAAAACGTTGTGACATTCATTTAAAAAAAAAAACAGAGCTAGTGTGGCGTCGTCTGCCTAAAAAGAAGAAGAAAAACCAAAGTTTTATTTTCAAACGTTTCGCCTTGTTGCCAGCCAGTTATGTATTTCTTAGCTGTTTAGCGAGTTACTTATTTCTCATATCGATGTTACGAACGTAACATTGATGGCTAGCTAGCTAGCTGTTGGTCAGCTAACATTAGCCAAGCAAGCTACTAATTTCTCACATCAATGTTACGTTCGACGTTCGTATCATTGATGTGAGAAATTAGTAGCTTGCTTGGCTAATGTTAGCTGACCAACAGCTGACTAGCCAGCTACCGTAACCTTGGTAACAGTAGCTAACGTTAGCATGCTACTTTCTAACATTGCCATTGACTCACCTACCAATGTCACTTAACATTTGGCTTCACAAAACGCTAAAATTGTATAATGTGTAGTTTTTAAAGCACTGTTCTCGTTTTTATTGTTGTTTGTTCCCGCTAGCTTGCAGTGGCGGCTGTGCCACTATGCTCGTGAAGCACCGCAGATTGTCTGAAATTTGTGTGCTATTGCGAAAGCTACAGCATGAGATTGTTTAACAAGGACGGAAATTTGAATAATTAAGTGGCAACTAATCCCAAAGCTTTCTCTTAAACGTGTCGCATTATAACTTTCTTGTGTTACTAATTCAAATTACAGAACGGACCTTAATTTAGTTAAATCGATTTAAATTACTGAGAATAAACTTTTAGGTTAGGTTGAGTGCAATGAACAATAACGTTTAGAACACAGACCTCACAAAAGCTGTGATGTGTCATGAGCATTTAATGAAATTTAAATCGCTAAATGCCATCCTTGATAATTTCACGTTGTAGCTTTTGCAAGCACACAAACTACAATCTGCGCTGTTTCGCGAGCATAATCATTTACTCTATTCTCGCGATTGGTGTCGACTATTCTGTGAATTATTTGTTTTATTGTTAATCAAGGAGGATAAATGGGAACAGGTTGAAAGTAATGATCGATTTAAAGGTAGTGTTTGTGCTTCCCCTGTTTCCAGCTCACCAGCCAGCACTGCTAGCTTGGCGCTAGCGGGAAAGCGAAGACATATACAGTGACGTAATGACGTGGCTCTATGGTGGCTCTGTGCCCGTGGAAAAGCAAACCCGTTCTTAGAAGGTTTGCAAGTTGAAGCAACTCCGAACTGGCACTAGCACAAGCCCAGAACTAGCACGTAGTTCGCATTGGTGGAAAAGGGGTAACAGTGCAGAGACTTCTGGTACTGCAGTGTGCTCCTGCTGTATACAGATGTGCTCTTGGTGAATACACACATCATATTATACATTCTAAAAAAAGCACCTGCAGCTCATGTATAGTGAGATATAATATATTACAGTACATTACAATACATGTTACATGCATTACAATAACACATGTACCGTTTAAGTCTCAGAGGCCAAAACAGCACAAACATCACCTCACATTTCGCTGAGGGAAGAGAGGAAAGCACCCTGTCTGTCCCTAGAGGCAGGCGAAGGCAGAACTTTAATCTCCTTTGTCTGTTTGGGAGGGTCAATATAATTACGCTAAACTGAGAGGAAACTGAACTGCAGCAGCTGCAAATTCATATCTGATGCATATGGTGAAAACCAGCTGCTTGCTCTGCCTGCTGTGTATGTGTTCAATCCAGTTGTTTTAACAGTTGGGTAATTTCTCTCGTTCCTAATGTAGCAGCATCTCCTTTGCTTGCATTACGTTAAATACAGTAAATAGCTTTGATTGTAAGACAGAGACTAGACTTAAGTCCAAACCCATCTTTTAGGTGCTGTAGCTTTTCCTGTGATGTGTGTGACGTAATGCCCCTGTGTTATCCACAGTGGAGTGCGGCAGTCAGTTGCAGATGGGTGACTTCTCTTTAAAATGGTTCACATCTGGGATGGTCAGCAGTGCAGTGTAAGAGGTGGGTGTTTAGCGCTGAGCGTAGGTGAAACCTTGGGTAATCTGCGTTACCTTGCAGTCCATCCGGCAAAGCTTGCCCTCCTGCACGATGAGGTCGCCAGGCGCCTGCAGGAAGTGAGGGCGGAAGTGACGCTCCTGGATGTTTTCATTCTCGTCCCCACTGTCCCTGGACCTGGAGCGAGGTCTAGGAGAGAGGGAGGGAGGTAGGGAGGGAGAGAGAGAAAGAAAAGGAAAGAGGGAGGGAGAGAGAGAGAAAGGGAGAGGGGAGGGGAGGGAGAGAGAGAAAGGGGGAGAGAGGGGAGAGAGGGGAACAAAGTCTTGTGAATGATGTCCATATACTTGTTAGTTCATGCGGTAAAAGATGCTTACCCCTTTCTGTGACCTCCTCAAACTTCTGTTACTAACAGTTCCTCATTGGCCTCTCTGAGGGGTCACGACCCCAGGCCCCTCTCAGAGTGAGGAGGCGTGTGTGTGTGACCCTGGCAGGAGCCTCTCTGTAGGAGGAGCATCACTCAAATCCCTCACAGAAAGCAGCAACTGTCACTCAGTTCCAAAAGATAACCTCACTGTCCCTCCCACTCACCCCTCATAGCCTGTCACACCCTGTGATAAACAGCAACAATGGCACACACACACACACACACACACTCATGTGGACAGGTCTGTGCTTGTCCTCCAGTTCTGTCTGACCAGGTGCTCAGAGGTGAGGCCACGCCCAATGTCCTGTCTGCACACGCACAGGGACACTGAGCTCTGAGGGACTTGTGTCAACAGCCAGGAAGTACCCTGTGGGAACCAGCTGACACTCCTCAAAGGAAGAGCCTCATTTGCATAATAACTCAATGGTGTGTCATCACCCTCCCTCTCCCATCACCTTTACATCCTCTCTCTTATCTGTATCTCTTTCTCCCTCTCCTCCATCTTTCCCTCTCTGTCTCTGCCTCTTCCTTTCACACTCCCTCTCTTCTCTCTCTCTCCCTGTCCCCCCCCCTTCTCTCCCCCACCTTTTCCTCTCTCTCCCTCTTCCTCACACCCTCTCTCTCACCCTTATCACTCTTTCTCTTTACCTGCGGATGTGTCCGGGTGTGGAACGCTGGCTCCGCCCTCTCTGATTGACAGCCTGGACCATCATTCGCCCAGTGCAGCTGGTTCTCCCCTGCAAAGGAAAAGGGGGAGTGGGTAGAGATCCTTTGAAATCCTTTATTTCAATTTCAAATCTGTTGTGATTTAAATAAAATAGTGTGATACACAGGTCAATTCATGTCCAACACTCAGATTCGCTTAAACAGTGCCAGTCACACTCGGCAACACAGTAAGTATGGAGGGAAGTGACACCAGCACTGTTGTGGCTCAACTGTAGCTCAGTTTTTTATAACATCACATGTAGAGCTTAAACCTGTGTCTGATAGTAGTGTCTGACAGGATTGCGCACTGTGGAGACACATAGTGATGTAAACAGGCCTGGCTGTGTCTCTGATTGGGCCAGTCTGGCTGGGTGTAGGGTTGGGGGGGTGTTGTTGTATGGGGGGCTGAGGGGGTGGGGCTCCCTGCTGCTGGAATCGTGGGGGAGGAAGGGAGCTGGCTTACTGGTTTAGGGTCAAGGGTTAGAACTGTGCCCTCAGCAACGAAAACCTGACCACTACAACGCTGTGACCACGGAAACACAGCCTGCTTGAAGCAACAGGAAGACACGCACTGAAGGTGAGAGCGTGTGTATTCTCTCTCCCCGTCTTTCTCTTGCTATCTCTCTCGCTCTCTCTCCCTCTCTCTTTACCTCTCTCGTTCTCTCGTTCTCTCTCTCTCTCTCTCTCTCTCCCTCTCTCTCTCCCTCTTTCTCCCTCTCCCCCTCTCTCTCGCTCTCCATCTCTCCCTCTCTTCCTCTTTCCTCGAAAGCTGGCTGTGACTAATATCCAGGCTAGGAGTGGTTGGGCAGGGAGATGAGATAGCTGCGACGGGTGAACTTTTAACCTCAAAAACAAGGCATTACTGACTTCCTGTTCCTCGACACATACTTCGTCTTTCGGCTGGACAGAGTGACCTCCGACCCCTCTTACTCAATTACTGTGGCCTGACGGCCTGATGACCGAACTGGTGCAGGGTTCCTTCCAAAGTCAAATGGGAGTTCAGATCCCATTGTAATAATGATGATGAGAGTGTTGGGAGGCAGGGTGTGCGGTACAGGGGGTGTGCAGCTCTCCCTCACCTCAGGGTTGCTGGCCATGATGGTGTAGTTTCCGTCATCATCGATGGAGGCGGCAGCGGTGTGCAGAGAGCAGGTTCCATCGGGGTCTCGGCTGATCCTGTAGTGCTCGCTGCGTTTGGAGATCTGCTTCCCGTCTTTGAACCAGTAAATCTGCCATGGAGGGGAGATCAGAGCCCAGCGTTACTCCACGAACCTCTTGGCCTCATAGCCTGGCCACTCTTCATCGCTCACACAGTTCCACCTGCAACCCTCCCCCAGAGCCTATAGGAAGCTGCGTGATCAGAGACCCATGTGGCTGTGAATAAAAGGTCTCATCTGTTCTGTGCTAAATGGGCACTTCCTGTCCTGGGGAAGGCACTTCCTGTCCTGAGGAAGGCACTTCCTGTCCTGGGGAGGGCACTGTCCTGCAGGTTTTAGATCCCCTAAATAACCATGACAGATCAAATATGTCATAACGGACAGCCAGAGCGAAAAAACCCTCCAGGACTGAACCTACCCTCTGTTCCTCTGCACAAACGCTAATCCTAATAATTCCAATAAAAATAACCCTAAACAGCTGAGAGTGGAGGCTTTGCATTGTGATTGGGCACACAGCTGGCAGGGAAGTCACCTTTGGCTTGGGGTCTCCAATGACCTTGCAGGAGAAGGTGACAGGCATTCCCTCGAACACCTTGAAGTGCTTCAGTTTCTGGTCGAAGAAGGGCGCCACCCGCTGGCCCGGCGCGTCCTCATCGTGCTGAACGTCCTCGTCTGACTCCTCCACGGGCGAACGCTCCAAACGGAACTCAATCTCGCTGATCAGGCGCTGCTCAAAGCTGGAGACCTTGTACTCCTATAAAACACACACACACACACAATGTTAATCAGAGCGAAGGTGGGGTGAGACTCTTCTCACTGCACTACAAATGAAAAAACCACAACAGTGAAATCTGAAAAACCAGGGAGAAAATAGTCAGCCTGAAAAACACAAATCTGTGTTAAGTGAAGGCCATCCCGTGGCAGGAGGAATGGGGGGGTGGGGGTTTGTGAGACCAAGGGTGGATGGTACATACATACATACACAGACACCAAAAAAAATACGATACACACCTACACACACTCTCTAACAAACACACAAAAACACACACACGCACACATGCTCAAAAAAACCACACAAACACCCAAAAGAACACACACATTTCTGCTGAAATCACAGTGATGAAGGACAAATAGACTCTGCAGAGGGAACCAGCCAACAGCACAGATCACTTTGGACAAGGATAAGATCTTTGCTTGCTTGAAATCCTTATGACAGCGTCTTCATGGATTTCAAAGGGTACTAAGGTTGCAATTTCTAAAAGTAAAATGTCTGCATCACAGGATAAAATCAAACAACGTTATGGAAGCACATATTTGGAAAACATGCTGTTACAGTAAACACAGCCAGTTCAGAGAGTATGGAGAACATGAATTGGTGGAGTGTTCTCCATACTCTCTGAACTGGCTGTGTTTTCCAAATATGTGCTTCCATTACGTTGTTTGATTTTATCCTGTGATGCAGACATTTACAGGGGCTTCAAAATGGCCCCTGGCTACACCTACTGTTGCCTGGTTTCCTCTGAGATGCAACTGACTCTGTGTCAACAGTCAGCAAGCAGGACTGTGAAGGTGATTGACAGGGGGAAGTGACAGAGCTGAGACTAGCCCACCTTGGTTTTTTCCAAATAAACATGTATGTGTGGATGAGTATATGTAGGATATTGTGAAACTGGGTTTACTGGGTTCTGTGCATGTCCCAGAATGTTTTGACAAGGCAGTTATGTTCTGGCACAAGTGAAGAGAGTTTTCACCTGTGTTTTCACCAAGGTGTGCTTGAGTCTGACGCTCTTACCATCAATATGTGCACAGTACGTGGTCTAACCAATGAGTCACTGCGTTTTCACACTACGACCGCAACAAGACCACAGGGAGCAGCAGCTTTGAAGCAGCCACTTTGTTTCAGGCCACACACGGTCATGGTGTGGTCGCAGAGCGGAAACGTCGGTGAGACCTCTGTGATTGGCTGACCAACTCGGGCACAGTGGGTGGTCATCTCACACACACACACACACACACACACACAGGTGGAGGGAGGACACATTAATGACCTTTTGAGGGACAGAGTCTATATCAGGCGAACTGCACTCCTGCAGGGAAAAAAACACAACGTCCATGTGATGTCATGTGGCACCCTGCTTTAACACACACTTACCTGCCTGTTCATCAGGTAAGACAGAAAGATTCTGAGAGGGGAATTACTCACACACATTACATACACACACACACATACACAAATGCACACGTATGCCCACACACACTGGCACACACACACATACGAATACACACACACGCACATGTGTGTGCGCACACAAACACAGACTCAGTCACACACTCTCACACACTCATGCAGAGCGTCTGCCAGAAGAGCAAGGCTTGCACACATCGAAATGGCCATGTGTTAACTCTCACTGTGAGCTCGCTAAACATCAGAAAAGCTGAGAGTAGGCTGTCCCGCCAGAGATAGCTCTTCACTCCAGCTATATCACATATGCAATAGGGCTACTATAACACCCATATCACATCGTCATAACAGCTCCATGGGGCTTCATGAAGCTTCAGGTAAGGAGTCATAATGGTTCTGAGTTGCTCACACAGTTTGGAGCTTTCATGAACCTTCATGAAGTATGAGCACCTTCTGTCAGGTGCTATGAAGCATCATGGAGGAGTTATGTAAATGTTCTGCTGGGTTTATAACACTTAAATCACAGAGTTTCACCAAACAAGCCAAACCTGACTGGGCAGGTGAACATATGATATAAATACCTGATTGATTGAGAGTGATTGACAGTGTAGCTGGGTGGCTGTGTCTCTGTGTGGGTGGGTGTGTCTCTGTGTGATTGACAGCATTACCTGAGTGACAGGCTCCTCCTCTGGGTCCTGTACGTTAAAGACAGTGGCAGCGTTGTCGGCCCCGAGCAGGCGGCGGGCCATCTTCTCCTCATAGGTTAGCCTCTGGAAGCAGCATGAGTGCAATCAGTGTGTGGTTAGTGTGTGAGACCACACTGCAGCCAACCCCCCCCTCCCCCGTGCGTGTGCATACACACACACACACACACTTACACAGACACACACACACGCACAGACACACACACACACACACACACACACTCACTCATTTATGCACACATACTCACACACATACCTTGCAGTTACATGTATGATATATTAATGGTGACTGGTTAGCATATTCCATGCATGACGTGTTCGCTCCGTTGGTGTGCAGTGCTGCTCCGCTGTGCAGTCGGGCCCTGAGTGTGGCTGTAATCCTCGGAGGAGGAGCTCTGGCTCTGTGGGTGCAGAGGGCAGGGCTGCGGGTACAATCATGTGACCTCCTGAGCTCCGCCCTCCTTCCCCCCTTCATCCAGGGGAAACTCACAGGAGACCCTTTCCTTTCTCAAAACTGCGATTCAAGCTCCAACCCTAACCCTAACCCCTAACACTAATCCCTAACCCTAACCCCTGTAACCCTAACCGTAACCCCTAACCCTAACCCTAACCAACCCTATCCCTAACCCTAACCCCTAACCCTAAGCACTCTCCTACAGGCACTACTTCCTGTTCCCAGGCTAGCCTGCTCTCCTTCACATTTATATCATTTTTGTCATATTATATTATACTATTACATACATACACCACTATCACATTGTTTTTACGCTGACATGTGGCTGTTTTGGTGTCAGGCATAAATCTGTATTACTGATCCAACACAAGTTTGTAAACCTGAATTCAGAAAATATCCAGCTGCATTAAAATCACCTTAAAACGCTCAACAAATAAAAGGCTCAATATTCCAGTGAGGCACTTCCATAAAAATCTGTACAATAAAATGTAGTTTCAGAAGTATAGAATCTCATTAATAGATCTCTACTCCTTTGCCGTGTCTCGGGTTACCATTGCCTTGGCGATGCAGAGCCTGACACAATTGCTGTGAGGGGCACAGTTTAGGGGGGGGGGGAGAGATGGGATTCCAGCGCTAAGCGACTTTAGCGGGAGTCGCTTTAGCATGGCCTCCTCCTGCTGCAATCAGCCAATCAGAACAGAGCCAGAGCTCAATCCAAGGTTATTAAAATACAACAGTTTGGTAACCAGCACCGTAAGGCATCAGCTGCTGACCTCAAACAATGTGAACATTCGGGAAACTGTGTAACCATATTTCAACCCTAACAGAGTGTGGAGCGAGTTTGTTTCCCTCTCTGAGAGTGTGTCTGTGTTTATCTGATGCTGTCAGAGCGTGTCTGATGTGAATAAATGGATAAGTAAAGAATGAGATGAATTAATAATGAGTGTTAATGATTTTATCAAACCCCTGCCCCACACAACCTCACACACACACACACACACACACACACACACACACACGTGCACACACCGCACACACAGACACACAGACACATAGACACACACACACACACACACCCTGTCTCACCTGCTGGCCATTGCTCAGCCTCTCCTCTTTGAAGCGCAGTTTTCTCTCCAGGTCTTGGATGACTGCATCTTTCGATCCCTGAATCTCAGAGTCAGAGGCGATGCGAGGGGTCCGGCCAGGTTTACGGGAGAGTCCCCTGCACAGAGAGATGTCCACATTTAAAGAGTGGGCTGCTGCAGAATACAAGGTCTGAGTCTGAGTGACTCTGTCTCTCACACACACACACACACACACACACACACACCCTGAGGAGACACTGTTTGGCCCGTCCTGCTCTGTGTGACGCGATGAGAGAGCTGGGGCAGCCCTGCAGGACTCAGGTAGGCAACATCATCTGTCATCCCTGACCGCAGTGCAAATGTTTGCCTATCAGTCCAGAGATCGCAGCTCTGTTTAAACACACACACACATGCACATGTGCATCACACACACATACGCACATGCATACACACACACACACTCCCAGCTCTGTTTGCTACGCTCAAATAAGGCTGTGATTTCACACCTCCCTGGGAAGACATCATTTACAACAGAGACAGAGCCGCCTTGAGGCTCTTCCACTGTGTGTGTGTTTGACTATGTAAGTGGAAGTGTGTTCAGTTAAAGGCTGAAGCCCATCTCTGCCTCCCTCCCTCTCTCCCTTCCTCTCTCTCTCCATCTCTCTCTCCCTCTTTCTCTCTCTCTCTCCCTCTTCCCCCCTCCCTTTCCCTCTCTCTCTCCCTCTCTCTCTCTCTCTCCCTCTTCCCCCCTTTCCTTCTCTCTCTCCCTCTCTCTTTCTCTCTCTCTCTCTCTCCCTCTTCCCCCTCTCTCTCTCTCTCTCTCTCTCTCTCTCTCTCTCCCTCTTCCCCCCTCCCTTTCCCTCTCTCTCTCCCTCTCTCTTTCCCCCCTCCCTTTCCCTCTCTCTCTCTCTCTCTCTCTCTCTCTCTCTCTCTCTCCCTCTTCCCCCCCTCCCTTTCCCTCTCTCTCTCCCTCTCTCTCTCTCTCTCTCTCTCTCTCTCTCCCTCTTCCCCCCTCCCTTTCCCTCTCTCTCTCCCTCTCTCTTTCCCCCCTCCCTCCTCTCTCTCTCTCTCTCTCTTTGTTGAGAGATCCAGCACATTTGTCCTTATCTCCATCCACATCAGGCAGGAATGCCAGATGCAGGGTCTCCTGGCTTTCCACGAGTCAGAGCAAGGCTACCAGCGTTCACAACACAATCTCCACCTGACGAAGCATCTCCACCACCAAACGGAACACTCCTCTAATCCAACTCACACAAAGCCTCCTCAATCTCTCCCCCACTGCGTGTGATGGGTAGTGTAGCAGAGCGTATTTTAAATGCATTCAGTGTGATCTCTGCGCAATCTGTGAGAAGCCTTTCAAACCTTCAGCTGGCCTCTTTCACATTTCTCTGAGACACAATTTCTGTGTAACTGATCTGGATAAAGCGTACCTTTGGATGACACTTCTACACTCATGCCAGCCTCAGGGCAGTAAAACATACTTTCTGCTCTGTATAAATGCATCCCTCCAATGCCAGCCCACAGAGATGCATAGGGCCACTGCTTTTTGAACACATTTATGAAAAATGTAAATATGTCATCCTCCATGTCTCCATGTGGCAGTGTTGCTCCACAGTCAGAGACTGTAGTTCGGTGAGTGTGCGGAGCCCACCATTATTAGCAACGTGCCAGTATCTCTGAAGCAGCCTCTCACAGTCGCCGCTAAATTGGCACAAAGCACAGCCGTGCTGTGGGTGAAAGGAGACTGTACAGCTGCACACAGGACCATAGAGCTGCTCAATCTGAGGCTGCTCTACGGGTCTGACCAATAAGAACCTGGGCACGACCACAAGCAATTCTGGCTTGACCAATAGGAATGTGTGCTTATGAGCACTGTGATATGCTTTCAAACCAATAGCAGCCAGTTTGACAAGTATCCTCACCTTGTTTGTGATCATCTTGTGCGATTAATGAGCATGCTGATAGCACTCAGTTGCTCCTCACAAAGCCATTTTAGCTGCCCCCAAAAAAACCGCAACTTGTTTCAAGTTGCAAATCAAGATCTGTGTCATAATTAGACTTACTTGACTTACTTCTTGTAGGAATGAAGATTATTCAGTGTTACCCTCAATCTTAATTGAGTTCGATTGAAGTTGTAAGATTCAGCACGAGTGACTCAGTTTGTAACTGAAATGATTGAATGTGCAGGAAGGTCAGGCTGTTTTTGTGGGGGGGGTACTCACGTGATCCCGTTTCCTTTGGGCAGGCCGAGAGCGTTGACAGGTGGGGGAGGGGGCTGGGAGGGCAGGATGGACACCAGGAAGCCGGCGGGCGACTGCGGGTTGGAGCTGAAAGGGGAGGAGCTGTCAGACTGGGCTGGGGACAGGGGTCCGCCGGAGGTGGGGGGGGGAGGGGGCGGAGGCGGCGGGGGGAACTCTTGGGCGGGGGAGGAGCCGGCAGGGCTGAGGAAGGGTGGGGGGGGAGGGGGGAAGGAGGGTGAGGCGGGGGAGTCCTGTCCCGCGCCCCTAGCTTGTGGCGGTTGGAAGGGCGGCAGGCTGACCTTGCTGAAGGCTTTGTGTGGGGTGGGGGGTGAGAGGGGTGAGGACAGGTTGGAGCCGGATGAGCCTGAGGATGGGGCGGCGTATCCGCCTGCCGGGCCCCCTGGCCCCCCTGGGCTCTGGGCGGCAATGAACTGCTTGGGGCGGGCATAGTTGAAGGTGCTGGCGGTCTGCATGACGCCAGGGACGCCAATCAGGGGCGGAGCCTGCTCACTGCTCTCCAGCTCCTGGAAGGAGGGAGGAGGGGGGAGGGGTGGGGATGGGGGCGGGGCTTCCTGCTGCTGCTGAGGCGGAGGGGGCGGGACTTCCTGCTGCTGCTGCCAGCTGGCGGCGGCTTCCTGCTGCTCCAGGAGAATCTGCTCCTGCAGCTGCTTCAGCTGATCTGCGCTGCTGTGGAAGGAGCAGACAGGGAACATGAGACTCACACACACACACACACACACACACACACACACACACACACACTCACACACTCACACACTCACACACTCACACACTCACACATGCACACACACACACAAGCTAGCTTATCACAGAAATGTTGACAGCTTGTGCTTTCACCACATGCTCCTGATAGCCTATCAGCTTCTCCCACATCAGCTCAGCTTCCTGCTCCTTCCTGTGCTGAAACGTTCTGCATGCCTAACTCCCTGACCACACGCCGCAAGAGGAACAGCTTATCAGAGCCCACTCTGCCCATCCGTCTACTACCTGCCTCATACACACTGCCCCAACACACTGAGACCTCAGCCAACCTCACAAACCGCTCCAACACACTGAGACCTCAGCCAACCTCACAAACCGCTCCAACACACTGAGACCTCAGCCAACCTCACAAACTGTTCCAACACACTGAGACCTCAGCCAACCTCATACACACCACCCAACACAGTGAGGCAACTGTGTGTGCGTGTTTATGTATGTGTGTATGCTCGTGTGCGTGTGTTATAATACGCGTTTCTGTGGGGAACATGCTCGGCATGCTCGGAGACGCCTCGTCGAACCAGTGTCCGCAGGTCACACCTTGGGGGTGGCACTTTCACAGAGACGTCAATGCCAAACGCCTGATCAGAGAGAGCAAACAGGTCGTTGCCCACCTAGACTCTGCAATTATCACAGTCATTCTTCAGGATGATGCGTGCGGGCAGCTCCGCCCCCCTTCCCATGATGCAGTGCAGTGAAGAGTGGAGCATGGGCAGATTTATGTTGAGGTCACATACATCGTCTGGACGCTGTTATGACTCCTTCTCTCTGCCTCCCCCCACTGGCTCATTAGCAGGTGAATGTTTAATGACCACCTGTAGGGTCATAAAAAAATTTAAGGGACTGCTGAATTTCTAGCCTTTCAAATAAAAGACTAGAATTATCTGTTTAAGGCAGGTCTGGTAGCATCAGGTTTGTGTGTGTGTGTGTGTGTGTGTGTGTGTGTTACTGCGAGACTGAGGGGACCTGAGGAACATCAGAGGCGCCCCCTGAAGGTCTCCGCTGCACAGCGTGTCTGGGTTCAAGTTAACGGCCCATTATAGCGGTCAGCTGTGACTGCGAGATGTGGCAGGTCACATGGCTGTAATGCCCTCAGAGGAGAGAGAGAACGACCATGCTCCACACGCCAGATCGGCCGTTTGGGTGTCCGTGGCAACGCCTGGTGACTCAGACGTCCTCCTGATGGATTTTATTTCTATTTGTTAGCGCAACGCCATCCATAATCAAACTGTCACAGCACAGTTCACGGTGGCCATTTTGAAGGTCTTAAAAAATACCATTTTGGTCTATAAGGGAAAATCCGTAAAGTTACTCCCTGACCCTTTAAAAGCCAATCAAGCTTAACTCCTGGAAAAAGTGATTGATTACTGACTGTGCATGAATAAGCACTCTGAGCACATGAACACATTGAGTAAAGGACAGTGATGATTTTCTGAATGCTGGCGTGTGAGTGAGCAGGTTATGACGACTAAGTGCTGTTCGCAGAAGTTCACCCTGCTATGAAAGTGTGGGGTTATCTGCCTGGAGAGCTGGATGAGGCAACACCAAACACCAACAGTCCCATCAACGCACAGCCAGACAGTCTGACCAAATATGGGCTGGGACTGAAAACCCTGCCACCCACAAGAGGCCTGTCCCGCTGCTGACGCCTGTATCTCACCACCGAGGCTCTGTGACAGTGTAGCCTGGCTGTGTATGTGTGTGCGTTTGTATGTGTGTGTATTCCTCCATTCACTCTTATGCAATGCTGTGTCTGGCAGGGGGAGGGGTTAGGTTGTAAGTTTTCAGGACACAGCTCGGAATGCTCCATTGTTCATACAGCGCTTGATACATAAATCATAGCACATTTTAATTTTTGATTGGCATTCTCCTACCAAGACACTGTTACCCTAGTGTGATAGAATGGCGTATACAAACAGCAGGGTGTAATGTGGGTATGAGGAAGCAGCCCTGAGTAACACTCTCATTGTGTTACAGTTCACAGCGCAGTGTGTACAGCCTCCTCATACAATGTGTACCTCAACTGTGGGCAGAGAGATGAAACTCATTCATTTCCAGTGATGGAGAGGAAGATTAAAACCATGTGCTCCAGCTGGGATGAGCGCCGAGAAACAGGAGCTGCACAGCCACACTGGGCACTCTACCAATGCTGCCCCTCTCCCCCATACCCCTAAACGCACCCCTCCAACCCTGCTACTCTCCCCCATACCCCTGAATTTGTTCTTCCAGCCCTGTCCCTCTCCTCTGTACCCCTAAATGTACCCTTTCAAAACTTCCCTCCCCCCTACCCGTAAACACACTCTCCTCCCCCGAGTTGGGTTGAGGATTGGGTATTTCATGCTATTTCAGCTATGACTGAGATCCCAGCGCCGGTAACTCCAAAGCTGGCCTTTTTTTCACCGGAATAGTTTGGAAGCCCCCCCCCGTGGTGGTTCCTTGCCTTTTTTGGCGGTTCTCTGCACAGGGCACGCTCAGACTGCTGGCCAAGCCGCAGTGTGTTCATTAGTTCCAGGAGGCCAGGCCCCACCCCCTCCCGGCATTTAGAAACCCTCTCCTAATGGTTCCCATTCCACACGGAGGATCACATGTGTTTGCTAAACATATGAGAAACCTTCAGTTTGTGTGTGTGCGCGCGTGTGTGTGTGCGCGTGTGTGCGCACGCGTGTATGCGAGTGTGTGTGTGCGCTGGAATTCCTCCTGAATAAATAAGGGAGAAATCCTGGACTCCAGCCAGCTGAGCTGACATCATTCTTCCTTAAAAGGTGATCTTTCTCTAAATAGAACAGGCCACTTTCAAACAAACAGGTCCATTCATTACAGGGGGAAAACCTGCCCCGCATGTCCCCCTATCCTTTTCACTCCCTTTCTCCCTTCGCCCCTGTCTGTCCCCCTCTCCTTCTCTCTCTCTCTCTCTCTCCCTCAGCTTCATATCTCTCTCAGACCTGAATCTGCCATCTACATGATTGATGATCTTAATCTGAACTTTGCAAAGTCTCACGCAGATACTAAATGTTAGAACAGAGGGCAGGGTGGTGCATTGTTCCAGGGCGGCTGTGTGATAAGCCATTCTCCCAGGCTCATTCCTCATCTTACTGTCTAATGAATTTCACTCCATCAGCCGTGCTTATCGAATGCACCCTCTCCTGCCTGCAGACACACCTGGACACCCTGCACTGCCTACCACCAAATAAAACAGTCATCAAATCCACAGAAACAGAGTCCCAAATTAGACATGAACACTCACACATCTGTTAGAACATCAGCTGAACTTTATATGAAATGCTGTTGGTGCTAAAGGAGCACTTTAGGTTAGCTCTGGACTCCTGTTCCTCTCTCAGCAGTCTGTGGCTGTGTTTAACCATTTAAAACTCCTCTTATCAGCTGTGAGTCTGCACATTGTGGACATTCTGTCCTCTCTGCAGTGACTCCCTGTGTGTAAAGTTGCATTCAGTCCTCTCCACAGTGACTCCCTGTGTGTAAAGTTGCATTCAGTCCTCTCCGCAGTGACTCCCTGTATGTAAAGTTGCAGTCAGTCCTCTCTGCAGTGACTCTCTGTTTGGAAAGTTGCATTCAGTCCTCTCCACAGTGACTCCCTGTGTGTAAAGTTGCATTCAGTCCTCTCCGCAGTGACTCCCTGTATGTAAAGTTGCAGTCAGTCCTCTCTGCAGTGACTCTCTGTTTGGAAAGTTGCATTCAGTCCTCTCTGCAGTGACTCTCTGTTTGGAAAGTTGCATTCAGTCCTCTCTGCAGTGACTCTCTGTTTGTAAAGTTGCATTCACTTGTGTTGTACTCTGCCTCACTTGTAAGTCGCTTTAAGCATTGCTTAAGGAAGTCGCTTAACTAAGTCGCTTTAAGGATAAAAGCATATACTAAATGTATAATAAATGTAATGTAAATGTTCTTTCCTCTCTGCAGTGACTTGCTGTGTAAAGTTTCATTTGGTCCTCTCTGCAGTGACTTCCTGTGTAAAGTTTCATTCGGTCCTCTCTGCAGTGACTTCCTGTGTAAAGTTTCATTCGGTCCTCTCTGCAGTGACTCCCTGTATAAAGTTTTTCCCTCAGCCTCAGACTGAGCATTCTCGAGAGCAGTGCAGTGAGGCACAGACAGCTTCCCCTGTGGATATTTACCATGAAGGGCTTTTGTATTCTTTTCTTCTTCAAATAAGCGCAGAGACGTTGCTCTTGGTAATGGCCTAGTGTGAGCTGAAAAACAGTGTCAAACTAAGACAAAATGTCTGTCTGTCTGTCTCTCTCTCTCTCTCTCTCTGTGTAAGAAAGACAGGATTATCTAAACCTGGCTGAACAGCCTCTATGGGCAAAGTAAAGTGATTCCGTCTCTATTGAACCTCCCCCAGGTGTGACAGACAGGAAATGACATAAGATCCCAAAATCCTAACCCACAAGGAGAGGAGTCTGAAGTATAGCGTGATGCAACCTGGACTGAGAGGGAGGAGCTTAGCATACAGGACCATGCCCCCACAATTCCTACAGCATTTCCCTTTCCTGCAGTCAAAAGTTGCAGCCAAGACTGAACTCCGTTCTGTAAAAAGGCACCTGGGAGGAGTCTCCGGCTGCTAGCAAATTACAGATTCCGTTGGGAGGTATATAGCTTTACCATGCCTCCTCTGTGTTGCAGTAAGAGATAGTCCAGTCCAGCTGTCCCAGTGCCAGCAGGTCCAAGCCAGCCCTCATTGGCTTCTCCCCCTGAGGCTCCGCCCCAGTGGAGCTCCGCCCTGTCTCGCTCTGTCTCCATTTTGGCTGTTTATTTAGGTTCCTGCCTTTCCCTGGCCTCCCCCCGTCTGTCTCTCCTTCTCTGTGTTTATAAAGACTCACCATAAATTCATAGCAATATCAGTATGTCTATACACAGTCATAGCTGAGGTCTGCTATTTCCTTCCCCTGTCTGGAAAACCCACCCGCTGCACCAAGCTGGCTCTGTGCCTTAAGCCTCCAGTGTAATAACGCTTCACAAACACGATTGGTTAATCGGTCTGTCTGTCATTGAGGGCAGATGCCACCCTAAACATAAAGGGTGGAGCTGCAATCTAAAGACCCAGCTGCCAGATGTCAAAACTCAAGCAGGCGATTTCTGAAGCAGTGCTCTGTCTGAAGCCAATTATCATTTAGAGCTTGAGTCCATGATGAATCCTTTGCAGGAAAAGTTCTGTTTTCTACTAAAGCTGAAGTTTTGGCAGAATTTTTTGCAAAGGGACAGACACCTAAATTCAAAGAATGTTTGTCTTTAACTCCGACCATGTAATGCTAGTGTTACCCCTTGCTTTCTGCACCCTTTCCTTGCGTGGATTCAGGGAATTGAATATAAATCTGTATTGAAAAAAGGCTTGGTAGCACCCCCTGTGTTTGACATGGCACAGGAAAGTGACAGCAGAAATGAAGGCGCAGGACAAGTATCTGTCACAGACTCAGACTCCTGGGGGACGCAGCTACATCATCACGGCAGAGTGTTCTCAGAACTCCCATTAAAACACTTGTGGAGGACTTTCACATAGCGCAAACACACAAGGAAGGGAGGGAGAGTGAGGGAGGGGAGGAGAGAGGGAGAGGGTGAAGAAGGAGAGAGAGAGAGAGAAAGAGATGGAGGGAATATTTAGAGTTTCACCGGCTGGCTCCCCTGTGGCCACACAGGAAGTCATTGAGATTGCTACTAATGTCCAACACTGTGAAAACATGCGCCCCCCCCCCCTGTACACAGCGCCCGGGTTTACTGTCCTCTGCCCTCTGCTCTCAGGGACATGGCCTGCACGTTCAAATGTACATGTTTCAGCTGAGCCTGAGCGTTATGCCTCTCTCTCCTCTCAGTACAAGCTCTTCCCCTGACTGGACTCAACAATAACGCACTGTCCTCACATCATCTGGTCTTGAGTGTATCCCACGATCCCAGACAGCTTAGCTCTTTAGAGCGCATCCTACTGGTGTGTCCACTCATCACACTGCAGAATGGAGGCTCTGCAAGAGCAGAGAGCAAACAAAAACAGCATAGGTACCACAAAGGTAAGGAGAAGAAAGGGAGGAGGAGAGGGGGAGTGAGAGGGAGAGAGGGAGGGAGACAGAGAGAGGGAGAAAGAAGGTGGACAGTACACTCATTCTCTGTTAAGATTTGCTAACATTCGTTCTCAGTGGAACAACCTCACCTGAGCTGCAGCTGACATGATTTACCTCTGACCTACCCAGGTAAACCTGTCTACAGTCCAGCACCTGCTCTGTCAAATGTCTCTCCAATCAAAGCTGTCCTTAAACCATTCTTCAGAATGAACACCTTCAGAATGAACACCTTCAACAAAATCTCTGTCCAGTCAGAGATCTGACCACTGAAAACTTTATCCAGTCAAAGCTCCTTCCAATCATACATCTGCCCTATCAGAACTCTATGCCATCTGTGATAAAAGAGACACAGTGGCATCACAGTCTAGCGTGAGTGAGATCAGTTTAAACCAGTTTAAATCTGCAGGCACGGCTTCAGGCTTGATACCACACCACCACAGCTCTCTGAACACAGTCCAAACACGGACTGAACACAGTCCGAACGCGATCCCAACGCAATGTGCCCAAAGCTGGGCTGATAGGGGCCCAGGGCAAAACCCAGAGTACCCGATTGACAGGTGTGTTGAATGAAAAACATCGTCTGGTATGACCTCTAGCAGACGATATCTGCTTATGGTTTAAAGCTGCTGCTCTTCTATACTCCAACAGACAGTGAGCCTCTGAAAAGGATCGTTTTGGTATTTTTCCCACAATGCACAGAGAGAGAGCACTCACAGAAGCCCATACAGAGAGCAGAGCTGAAACCCATATGCCCATCTCTGCCTCCTGAGAGGAGAGGATGAGCCACACCTCTACCTGGGGCAGCGAGACTCAGGTGAGGTGGGCAACAGAGATCACCTTCCTCACTGACATCTTGTTCCTAACACTCAGTAAAATGCCTGTCTGTGGAGGAACACCATATATCCGCCAGGACAACATCTGATATTCACAAAGCAGGATTCCTCCCTCTGACCACTGATATAGAGTCAGTCATCCGTTCCCCTCATGTAAGTGCCTGGAGTGGAGGTTTGTTCCACAGCCTGTCCTGAGGTCAGCTGCCTGCCCTGGTTGAGCTGCCTGGGAAACAAATCTGTACTCCCCGCTCTCTGTCAAAGCTCCAGTTGATCCCCTGAGCTGGAATGGCAAGCAGAGCAATTCTTTCCCTCCCTCTCTCTCACTCACCCCCTCTCTCTCTGTCTCCCTCTGTCACTCACCCCCTGTCTCTCTCCAGGGCTCCGAAACACTGAAATTAATTTAGCAGCTTGTGCTTGGTGGAGAGACAAAGAGAGAGGAAGAGAGTGTGAGAGAGGGAAAGAGAGAAAGAGAAAAAGCGAAACAGGGAAAAGGAGAGGTAGAGAGAGAGACAGTGAGCGGATAGAGGGAAAGGAAGAGAGTGAAAAAAGAGGGAAAGGGAGGCTTTCTCTGTTCTCCATGAACTGAAATATTCTAAATGACGCGCTCTCTTACGGGAATCTCCTCCCCATTCACCCGGGGGGGGGGGGGAGGTTGCCAACTTAGAACATTTGTTACTAAATATAACAGCTTTCTGGACCCCCCTCCCCCATCCCAGCATATTTTTCTCTTTTTAAGCTCTGTTTGGGAGCTCTGTAGTGAGGTCATCACTGCTGCATCTCTGTAAGGTCTCTGTGAGACACACATGCACACAGAGGATCAGCACCTTTCTGGGCACACACCATCACCTCACAGATTCACACATTACATTACATTACTGGCATCTAGCAGACACTCTTATCCAGAGTCACTTACGTTGGTTAGAATTTTTCACATGTGATCCATTTATACAGCTGGATATTTACTGAGACAATTCTGGGTTAAGTACTTTGCCTAAGGGTACAGCAGCAGTGCCCCGGGCAGGGAATCGAACCGGCAACCTTTTGCTGCCCACACGTGATCTAACATCACAAGGTCAAATCACAATGCTGGGTCGGTCACCTGGAGCTCTGCAGCATTCAATCGTGGGCAACGATTTCGAGCACAGAGAGACAGCTTGGCGTGGCTCTGACTGCTGCACCCCTGTGCCGCACCCAACCCCCCCCCACACTCAACTCTTCAGTCACCTCACAATTTTCACCTACTGTAACGCTCTTGCAACACTCCTGCAACGCTCCAGCAAAGTTGTTCTAACCTTGAGACAGCATGACGTGGCCACACATTTGCCTGGAAGCAGCCAGAGGCAATACTGGAATGACACACCAGTTCGTTCAGAGACAGCGTTAGAATGACACACCAGTGCATTAAGATACAGCATTGGAATGACACTCCAGCGTGTCAGAATGACAATGGCAGCATGGCGCAGTTTCCAAATGTTTAAACATGTAAACATGTAAAAGGTTTAGAGTATATCAATATGTCCCATGTCTGTCTCACAGAAACTACAGTATGCTCTAAGAAGGAGAGTTGCCAACAACTAGCTTAACAGAAGCATCTGCCAGTCATCAAACAGAACACACACACACACACACTCCTGAAGCCTTACTTGGAGTGTTGTTGAACAGAGGAATGTAAATATTTTTAGGGGCTCTTTCTGAGGCGGACTTGTGCATGGTTTTACTGGGGGGGGGAATGTAAACAGCCCTGCAGGATGCAGCCGGAGTGGCTGGCGTAGGGCTGTCCTCACCGCTGTCCTCTATGTGTCTGCGATGGCTGTCACTGCTGTTCACAGAGATAATTCACTCTTTGCGTCCAGGGAGTATAAACACAGAGCGGTGACACAGGTCCCAGCAAGGCTGTATCACAGTTTTTCGGTGACTTCACTAGCTGTTGAAAATGCATCAGGTACACTCTACACAAATGAGGCTGAAGCGTCATTTCCAAAAGGGCCACCATGACATGACGGTCAGGCACGGGACATGCAACCCGAAAGCAGCAGGTCCCTGTCCCAGGTGGGAGAGAATATCTCACATACTCTTGTTGCTCAAAATTCTGCAGTCACGATGGAGCAGAAAAATGAAGGTCTAATAACAACCCTCAAGCAAAAGAGTGTTTTTCTTTGACATTACAGTCAGATTAAAAAGGACACCACATGAAACGGCAGCAAAGGAAAGGAGAGATGCTGAATAGCTATTGCTCTCACAATTTTACCAGAAACCATACAGACCAGCTGCTCGACACTGGTTTATCCCAGTATCTGCGATGTAGAAATCAGTTCTATTTTCATGGTTTTCAGATTAAGTGGAAATCAAGTTAAATAATATTCTAATGTTGTAACAGATCTGATTAGCTGCTCTTACGATAGATATTCCTATGGCTTCCAGTCAAATCAGAGATGTGGAGAGACACTCCTCTGATTTAGGGTTTTTCTTACTAGGGGGAGAAAAATACAGCAGTTCTGCTCTTGTTTCAGATGTGAGGAAATAAGAGAGATTTTTCAGGAAATAGATTGTGACAATTTCAATTCTACCGCATCAGGCTTTCATCTGATTGGGTATTCCTCTCAGCACAAGAACCCTCATTGGATGATTGAGGGAACAGCTTTCACCCTTTCTTACTAACATGTACAGAACACAGTAAGCCATATAATGCTCTATAATAAGCAATGCACTGTGATTGGGCTTGATCGCTCTGTTGACGTTTAAACAGATGAAGGTGATTTGGGGAGATATCCTCTGTCCTCACCCTGCCTGCTGTCTCAGTACCCCAGGCTGGCAGTCAGAGTGAGGGGCAGTGCAGCACATGGCTATATTTAACCCCCAAGCTCATTAAACCCAGCAGCGTGTAATTAGAGGGTGACCCCACCCTGGTCAGTCTGCGGCCACCCCCACAGTGCCTCAGAGCTGTGCACCCTGACAATGCCCTCGCCGGGTACCACCATACCCTCCCAAGCACTCATCACATCAGGTGCACTCCCACCAGCCAATAGGGACCCAGGCCCTGCCCTCCTCACACACCCACAGTCGGGTCTTGGGTCCCACCCATGCCCATGAATCACAGACCGTCCCATAAACCCCAGCTGCTGAGCTCACGGTGGCCAGCGCTCTCAGCGAGCCAGACAAGTTTCCATAAACATTTCATTTCATTTCATTACAGGGCAGAAAACACACACACACACATACAAACCCACACACACACACACTCTCCTAGCTCTCTTTGCCTCTCTCTTAACCCCCCTTCTTCTCTCCTCTCTTTGTCTCTCTCTCTCTCTCTCTTTCTCCCTTCCTCTCTCTGTTGGCCTAATTGCATGCACACCACATAAAACAGAAACAGATTGTTTCTTTTTGCGTTCTTTAAAAGCCTGTGTTTCCATATAACGTGTCACAGCCTCGCACACGCACACACGCACACGCGCACACACACACACACACACACACACACACAAGCGCTCACACACACACACACACAAACACAAACACACAAACACACACACACACACTGAGCGCTTGGATTTCTCGCCAGTGAGAATGTGAGTGCCTGGAATCTGTGATGGTGGAATTCACACAGACATTCCTCCCAGAATTGAATGGGAAGAGGATTAGTGCTAGCACCGTGACTGTCTCTCAGCGGGACAGAAACACACAGAGAGAAAAGTAGAAAACTTTCTTTCACTCTCTCTCCATCTACCCCTCTCTCTGTCTCTCCCTCCCTAGCTCTCTCCCTCTCTCTCTCTCTCTCTCTCCACGTAATGGAAGCTCAGTAAAATGTTACAGATATTCCCTCCCAAAGGCACGCACAAAGCAGAAAACTCTCTTGGTCACTGAACACACCTCGCATCCAATAAGTACAGCACAGCCAAAGACCAACCAAAAACTCCAGTGCTAGACTCTAAGTATTAACCCCCCTTTCCCTCTTTCTACCTTTTTCTCTCTCGCTCCTCTTTCTCTCTCTTCCTTTCCTCTTTCTCTCTGCATCTCCTGAGAAAAGCTGAGTAGCAGCCGCTGTTTGAGAGCACCGCATGGCGGAGAGCTTTACCTGTGCAGGTGTGAGGTGGTGCGGCTGAGGTGTCTCCCTGTTTGCGCTTGGCGGCAGGTAGCGGTATATTTATACAGGGCAGGCAGTTGCAGACAGCAGCTCCCTCATGACTCAGAGCAGCGGCCGAGGCGGCTGGGTCTCTGCTCTGTCTGCGCACCTCCCTTTCACAATAAAAGCCCTGCAGCACAGTCTGTGTGACGCTCTCTAAGCTCTGACACAGCAGCTACACTGAGAGGGAGGGACAGACAGAGAGAGAAAGAAAGAGAGAGAGGGAGGGACAGAGAGACAAAAGCAGGGAGGGAGGGAGAGGGACAGAGGAGAGGGAGGGGAAAAGAGAGGGGAAAAAGAAAGAAAAGTGAGAGATAGACAAAGGGAAAGAGAGAGCAAGTGAAGAGGAGATAGAAAAAAGACTGCAGGAAGGAGAAAAGGACAGAGAGAGAAGGAGCCCTGCCTGTTCGCTAACAGAGACCTGAACACACACACACACACACACACACACACACACACACACACACACACACGACACACACACGACACACACATGACACACAGACACACACACACACAGACACAGACACAGACACACACAAACACACATACTCCCACACACGCAGGCACTCTGGGAGAGAGTGGTAATAGTCATCCTGCTGCAGTAATCAGGTTGATGGCCTGAAGTTTCCTTTTCCCTGAGCAGGCAGGGATACTGCATATCTCTTTCCACATCAGTGTGTTTAAAGCACTCAGAGCAGAGAATGTCCCGACCTCTCTGTCCTGAGGATTCTGGCCCTGTAAATCTGACTGTAATTGTAAGGGCAGCGCTGGGCCCATAATATTTTGTTCCTGTAGCATAATTAAAATTCCTGGGTGGATACAGCTGAGCGCTGGCCAGCTCTGCCGGCCTGAGGTCTGCTCCCCTAGCCGCAGACGGAGGCCTGTACAGAGAGCAGGCTGATATCTCTGCAGATCATCTGTCTCTCTCTACCCTCCTCTGAGAGATCCCGCTCCAAACAGGAGATTACCCAAAAAAATCACTTCCCCAGAATGGGCAGAATACCCCTGCCCTCCCCCCAGTCTCAACAAATCAGGCAACATTCATGCACAAAACAGTATATTCCCCTCTGCTGAGTAGTAGAAGGTACTCTGTACCCCCAGCTCTCCAAACCTTCCTGTTTCTCAACAGTTTATGAGTTTTTTTTTTTTTTTAAGAAACTGTGGTACACCTTTCCACCAAGCTCCCAGCGTGCACCTCTGCTGTGAAACCCGACTCCATGCTGGATGGGTGATGGTGTGCAGACGCGGGCTGGTTGCAGATGGGTGGGTTATGGGGTAAGCAGATGCCACCTTTCCTCGACTCCACATCTGCGTCCCTCACATCCGTCTCCCCTCTGAGGGGTGTCTTTAACATCCCCAGTCCTGTAACTCCCCCAAAAGCAAAAGAAAGGGGGGGAGGGGCTCTTTGATTTGCTGGACCCCGCTCGGAGGTTTTCTCTGTGGAGTCCCTCTCTCAGCAGGACCTCTATGCCGTTGCAGAGGTACAGGCTCACAATCCCTGCCATGCCAACTGGCGTGCCCCGCCCTAACAAATCAGCCTTGCCCCATCCCTCACTGAAGGCTTAGGGGTTACGCTTTCCACTACACCCCCCAAAAGGCAGAGGTCCTGAGGCCACGCCCATGATGATGCCAGCCCTCGCCGTGGCCAACGATGCCACTGCCTCTCTCTGATGCGTCACTCTTACATGCGGCCGCTTCCTATTTCAAACGTCCGAAACACTCCAAGGTGAGTGCGTTTACGAACTGCACCAGCACAAAGGAACTCCATCAGTCCACCAATTTGTTGTTGTTATTATTACACTTTGGCAATATGTATTTTAAAATATGTCATGCCAATAAAGCATTTTGAATTGAATTGAGAGAGAGAGAGAGAGAGGGGGACAGAGAGAGAGGAGCTGAGAGAGTTAGAGGAGTTGAGAGAGATGGAGAGGAGTGGAGAGAGAGAGATGGAGAGGAGTGGAGAGAGAGAGAAAGAGAGAGAGAGAAAGAGAGAGAGAGGAGCTGAGAGAGTTAGAGGAGCTGAGAGAGATGGAGAGGAGCAGAGAGAGAGAGAAAGAGAGAGAGAGAGAGAGAGAGAGAGAGAGGAGCTGAGAGAGTTAGAGGAGCTGAGACAGACGGAGAGAGAGAAGAGCTGAGAGAGATGGAGAGGAGCTGAGAGAGAGAGAGAGAGAGAGAGAGAGGAGCTGAGAGAGTTAGAGGAGCTGAGACAGACGGAGAGAGAGAAGAGCTGAGAGAGATGGAGAGGAGCTGAGAGAGAGGAGTTCTCTCTGTTTCTTGCTCTCTCTCTCCCTCTCTCTCTCGCTACCACAGTTCCATATTGGCTCATATTATGAAGTTCTGCTCTCTCCCTCTCTCTCGCTGTCAGGGTTCCAGTTTGGCTCGTATTGTGAAGTTCTGCTCTCTCTCTCTCTCTCTCTCTCTCTCTCTCGCTCTCTCTCGCTTCCTTATTTGGAAGCCGGTGCTGTTCTCCGTCTGTCTGCACTGAGCTCCTCCGGTACCCTGTAAGCCTGGACCTCAAGAGGTCACCCTAACCCCACCCCTCTGCACCCCCGGGCCAATCCCACGCCTCCCCTCAGTTCCCTCCCGGCCAATCCTGCTCCTCCAATGCCCTTTTAAGGACTGCCTACCCTTATACGAGCCTTCAGGTCACTGAGTTTTCTTCTCTCCTCTCTCCCTGTGTTTCTGGTCTCTTTCACAGGGCAGTTAAAATGCTATCAGCCCTGCCAGTCGTAGCTCACTGCTCAGCATTTCCTCCATGTATCTGTCGTCTCCAACACTCCTAACGCCAACCCCCCAAACCACCCCCCACCCTGGGGCTGAGCCAGCAGTGGGTGGGGCAGCCACCCTCTCTCTGTGTTGTATGACATCATAGATCACAGATGTGGCAGCAGTGTGGTGTAGTGGTAAGGAGCAGGGCTGGTTGCTGGTTCGATTCCCTGCTGGAGCACTGCTGTTGTACACTTGGTCAAGGTACTTAAACCACAACTGCCTAAGTAAATATCCAGCTGTATGCATGGATTTCCATTTAGAAATCTGGATAAAAGCGTTTGCTAAAGGCTAAAGGACTAAAGGACAATAATGTAGTGTGCGCAGAAAAGCTCAGGAGGAAACAATGGAGGTTTCTCTGCATGGGCTGTGATTTGCAGCACCCCCATCTGGCAGCCATGCACAGGCATACTCACATCACATTCTGAACTACCTCGGTCAAGCAATAGGCTCTAGGGTGCAACAGCAGAGCCCCATGGGATTCAAACCTCTAACCTCCTGGCTGGGAGCTAAGTGGCCCCTGTACCACAGCCCCAAACGCTAGAGGTCAGGCTGCTGCTGTCGCCCTGGTTACAGGCCTGAGCATCCCAGGAACATGCTCTGATACAGGTGACTTTAAGCCAGCCTGCAAAACTTTGGAACTTCTCTCTACAGGTGAGACATGTCTTACATGATTCCTCAGTATTTAAAACAGACAACATTATTTCAGAAAAAATGCATCACACCGAGAGGTGCCAAATCACATACTACAATTACCAAAAAATGACAAAAACTACAGTTTATCAGATGAAATAATGACTGTGTCCTCGTTCTGACATCACACAACATCCACATTGTAACATCAGAAGTTCCTAAACACATGTAGGCATAGTTTGTCACAATGTACAAGATATTTGGGTGCTTTAAACATGCATGCTGTAACCTATAAGTAGCCTGAAACACTCTAATTGTGGCTTGTACTTAAATAAACGCCCATGTGGTACGCGAGGAAGCATTCTGCGGGAGGTCAACGGAGCTCTCTGAATATGAGCTCTCTCCACAACCACATGCAACGCCTCTCAAAGCGAGCCACTGTTAATCCAGTATTAGTGATTTTATGGGTTGCACCTAATAAACAGGGGGACTCGCACTGTGATACGAGTCTGAGTCACCAGAGAACTATGTCTCACAAAAACACTCACAAAAGCTTGTATGGCACATTACTGCCTACCTCCTTACAGCTTCCTGTCTCACTTTCTAACTTCCTGTCTAACCTTCCAACTTCCTGTCTCACTTTCCAACTTCCTGTCTCACTTTCCAACTTCCTATCACACATTCCAACTCCCTGTTGCACGTTCCAACTCCCTATCGCACATTTCAACTTCCTATCAGACATTTCAACTTCCTGTTCAACTTTTCAAATTTCTGCCTCACTTTCCAGCTTCCTGCTAACGCTCTTCTTCACTTTGCACAGAAATAAACGAACAGAAAAAGCACAGAGCACTGACATGTTAAGAGGAGAGAAGCTGACTGACAAAAAACACAAGCCTTCTGTTGCACAGAGCATGAGTAACATTCACGGAAAAACAGAGGCACACTCGTGACGTGAAAAGCTTTTTACTCTTAATCTCTTCAGGCAGACAAAGAAGAGTCCGGCCTACCGCCCACACTCTTGGCCGGATGTGTGGTTTGTCATTGGTGCTCACTGTCTCAGAGAAATACAGCCTTTCCCCAAGTCTGGCTTTTCAGCTGTCTGCTTGCCTCGTACCTCAACATGTTTTAAAGCTGAGTCTCTCACTGTGTCTCTCTTTCTCACACTCACACAGACACACGGACACACATGTGCGGACTCACAGAAATAGGAAACATCTCCTGTTTTAGCCGAACTGTGGAATTACAACCATTTTTGGTGACATTTACGCTGGAATGTTCTGCAACTCTTGAACTAGCGTGGCGTTCCTGAGGAAATCTTTAATCAGCCTCTTCACTCAGCTGCGTTCCTGCACCGCATCTGCTCATTAAAACTGACAGAATGCAGCCTGGGTCACAACCACCAGCTGCAGGACTGAGGACCTCCCACTGTCCTCACACACTCACAGACACACACACAAGCACACATGAGTGCGCGCACACACACACACACACACACGCATACACATACACACACACATACACGTACACACAGAGCTGGCCCTGACCAATTTGGTGCCATAGGCAAGATTTTAGCTGGTGCCCCTTGCATCGCAGCCAATTCCACCACCACGGTTAATTGTGGTTTTAAACTATTCTTTATGTTCAGAACATGATAAACACTTTCCAAACAGCGGAACATTTCACAAATCTGAAGTAAAACATTCAAAACGAATATAATTACAAAATCTTTTTTCAACATCAAAATACGCATGAGTAAAATCAAGTAAAATCCTTTTCAGTCCTTTTTCCTCAACAGAATAAAAATCTTAATAGAAAAATTAAGTGCTGCAGTGTGCAGCTGCCCTGTGACAGCTGATAAGCTTCTTGATAAGCTTCTGGCCTGAATTTATACCGCTCACTGTGCTAACTTGCGCAATGCATAGCTCTATTCCTGCAACATGATTGACAGTTCGTGATTCATTTCTGTGAATGCTATCTAAGCATGGAAATTAGTTATATCAAACATTTACCGAACATTTGTTATATTTCTATCGAGGAGATAATAATATTGCGATAATTATTATTGTTTTATCGCCCAGCCATACTTTACAACTATTAATTACAAAAGGGGGTGGAAAAGGAAAAACATTTTAATTGACTATTACAAGCAGGGGTAACGTTGGCTAAGTAGACTAAGATGTCAATACAAGTGTATGCCTGGTTTCTTGAGGCAGACAGTGGACGGTTCGTGCAGCACACTCAAAATTATGTTGTAGGTTATTCCCCAAACACCTGAATAGTCTTTCCAACTTTCCGTAATGAATTTCAGGTGGGAGTAACTGCCGTTAACTCCAGCTATTTATTAAATCAGTGAACGTTACTATCGTCCAAAGTAAGCTAGTAACACTCTCCTCCAACAATATGCATAGATAAACTATTCATTCGTCATATTACCTCTGTCTGCTTCCCGTTTTTCGTCCTCTTCTCTTCTTTTTCTTCCCTGGGCACCAGAGGGCTTTGGTGTTTTCACGAACGTTTCACGGTCAGCGTCATTCACTACTTCAGATAACTTGCCCATCCCCCACAATTAGGTAAACTGTAACTAAGGGGGGGGGGGGGGCTGATGCGCCGGGGTGATGCTGCGGGCATTGTAATATTTCGAAATAGCAATATTAAAATACTATGAGTAAAAAATAGTAAAAGTTAAAAATTTTCATTTTGAAATTTTTGAATGTTTTTTCTTCCCTCATTTGGGGTGCCCCTATGGATGGACGGCGCCCCTGCACACACACACACACACTGTCTGTGTCACTGTCGGGATGGGACAGCGTCCCCTTCAGGTGTAAGTGTGTGATTGGCCAGGCCTCTGGATGACCTCATTGAGGGTGGTGGAGTGTGGGGGAGCAGAACTCTCATTGGCTGCGGTATGGCAGTTATGCAGAGGGCCTATATTTCCACCATAAAGACTGCGTGCAGAAGCAATGCACGCTAACAGAGAGGGGGGATACACTCCCTCTGCATTCCTCTCCATAAACACACAGCCTTCAGATAATATTGCTTACATCATCCGCAATACATCCGTTTAACTATAAGCATAAGCCCCAGATGACTGGGATAGCTGACCCATTTATTGGTCAGTGAGTAATGTATGATATCATTTTAACTGCGGATTGGCCTTGAAGATGAACAGTTTCACTCTGTGCTCTGAGAAGCAGTACATTCTAGTATATTCCGTTAAACACTCTAGCTGTTAGCTGGGATAATACTGCTGCAGTCTGTTTCAAAAGTGTGTGTGTATGTTTATGTGTTTGTGTGTGTGTGCGTGATTTAAAAGACATAACATTTAGCAGACACTCTTACCCCGAATGACTTCCACTCCTTATAATTTTTCACCCATTTGTACCATGTGGGGTCTCACTGCAGGGCAGCGGTTTCAGATGCTTTAACTGAACTGAAGGTCAGTCTGTGGCTGATCACAAAGCTCCTGACATGTGGTAGAGCTCCATTTATACATTAAATCAGTAACAGGAATGTCGATATATAAGAATATACAGCATCCACACAGTGTACCCCTCATAATA
Source organism: Megalops cyprinoides (assembly GCF_013368585.1). Taxonomy (NCBI): domain Eukaryota; kingdom Metazoa; phylum Chordata; class Actinopteri; order Elopiformes; family Megalopidae; genus Megalops; species Megalops cyprinoides. The sequence continues at coordinate 2,187,827 of NC_050584.1, forward strand.
CCCCACACACATACACACATGCACACACTCACACACACACGTTCTCTCTCTTTCTCTCTCTCAGCCTGTGCACAGACGCTCTCCTGACTCATCAGCAGTAGCAGGTGTTGGGTTGGATGGCAGGAGTAACGGCGCTCTCTCTGCTACGCTCCGAGGATCAGAGCAGCTGTCAAACCCTGACAGCTCCTTTCCCGCAGCAATCCCAGGTGACAAGTGTTCCGCCCGCACCCTAGTAACCATGACAACGCCCCCCAGGAACCCATCAATCACTCAGCACAAACATCAAAGAGGAGGCCTAGACGTTGCTATGCAGTGACGGCAACACCAAATGCCACGGCTGCTAAACAAACCTGCCGGAATGCGGGTGTCTGGCAGCAGGGCTGACGGGAACTCTTCCCACACACACCCCACATCATGTCACACACACACACACGCTCACACACACACACACTGCACCTGACACAAATGCTCCAAACAGCAGGGTCAAAAGTCCGCAGAACCCAGACCGCCGGCCAATCAGAAAATGTCCAAAAACGTCTCTCTGTCCCTCTGGGAACTCTTCTCAGCAGGACAACGGGCATTTTGATAAACAAACTCCAACACTCTGGTCAGAAAATCATGGGCACCGAAATTATTTTGTACTTTAAAAACCTTCTAAATCCGACAGGGATTTAAAGACAGGAGGAGTGAGGAAATCAGTTGTCACAAACATTCACCTCATCCAGATGCTATCTAACCTGCCAGTCTGAAATATGAATCTTTCTGAAACCTGGAGTGTCCAGAGCGCTGACCGCAGTCATGAATTTATGAACGACAATGCAGACAGTGCCCCGAGTTTAAGAATGACCCGCAGTGCACTCAGACACACAGAAAGGGGGGTCCCCAGGCACGAAGCACACTGAAAAAAACGCACCCTTCTTCTTTATAGGCTCCCTGCAAATTACACAGTAAAATGATTACATCATGGCTAAAAAAAGCATGAAGGCAGTGTTTCGTTATTCTGATCTGCTCTGTGTTCTTTCATTACAACCACAAATACAACCACAACAGAGGTGGAACAGGACGCAGATATGGAGGCCCTAAAACACACCGCAGGCATTTTGCAGTTGAGGTAGGAGGACCGATCCCTCAGAATCTCCGCTCTCATAGTGATCGCCTCACCTCAGTGGCAACACCCTGACCCCCCCCCCCCCCCTCCGGCTGCTGTCACCGCTGAGTCACTGAGGACACAGCGATGACTTAAACAACAGGGTGAATGGAAACGCTGGCTCTGGAGTGGGTGAACTCATGTGCTGACTTCACATGGTGAGTCACCAAGCCCAAGCGATGAGTTGCGCGTGACCCCAGCTCCCTGAAACATCCCTCAGACTGTGTCTCGAACCCTGAGCAAACTGAGGACCAACTGCTGCAAATCACCTTTGTTTTATCACTGATCCTGCATCATTCTGCATGATAGCTCACTGGCAACCCTCTGCTGGAACCCAGCACCACCATAAATACACAGAAAATGAATGTGCCATTTCACTGAAGGATTTTACTGCAATGGATGAAACACAAAGAGAGCAAGCAATGAAGATACAGGGGTTAATTAATATGTGCAGCCTCTCTGTGTAATGTTACAGTACCAGCCTAAGGCCACTGCTGCAATCCACTGCTGTGATCTCATTTAACTTGAGCTGAATTACCCATGAGGCCTGTGGTCATTAGATTGATATCAGCACACCACATGGCCTAGGTGTCTGGACAGTGAGTTTTTTAGCCTTTCTGAGAGGGCACGGTAAACCATTTGAGGTGGGATCCCCCCTTGGTGGGCCTACTGAGGCTGTCTGGGTTAATGTCAGAAGCACCACCAGCCTGAGTCCCTGTACCCCAGAGTACACTGCCCAACACATGAACACTGCACCCCACCACAGCACAGCCTCTTTCCTATTCCATCCCCCTATACACACATGCGCGCGCACACACACACACACACACACACAAACTCTGTCTCTTTGTTTTATCTGCCTGTTTCAGGTTTGCTCATCCAGTGTGTCTTTTTGTAACTCATTTGTATGTTGTATACATACATTTTACACAGCTAGATATAACTGCCAAGAGATGGGCTCAACAGCAGTGACCCACCTGAGTTCTGACAACTCTACATTGAGCATAATAGGTTGCAAAAGTTTGCTTGAATATGTTCTTAAAAACATCCTTAAAGAAAAGTTAGCATTACCTCTAAAACTCATATGGAGCTCTGGAAAAATATTTAACAATAAATTACTAAACTACTATGAACTAAACACATTTTGCAGTTCGAAGGCAAACTGCACTTACTGCAGGGGAATAAATGAAGAAAAGCACTTGTGCGATTTTGTGTCAGGTGTGATACCCGCTTTTATGTAAAAAAAAAAAAAACAATTAAAATATTAAGCACTCTGGAGGTAATTGTTGCTGTTCCCTGAATAAACACTTCTCCACCAAAAGACTTGAAATCTGTAATCAAAAGTATTACCGGAATCGTGGGATAGAATGTAATATTCTGCTCTACCCAACCCACAGAGGAAGGCAGGGTATATCTACACATTCTCTCTACTAGGGATGGTAATATTCGCATCGGTACACCGGCATAAAAGTTCACGATGCAGTTGCCCCCATTAAAAAAGTATGCATCAGATACAAATTGGGATGAACTCGGGATGCATCGTTACTAACATCTTTGCATCGGTAAAATCCGGTTTATTTATATATAATTGTTAGTAGGGGCCCTATGCCTTTATTATTTAGAAATGTGACCAATAATTATATATTTAGATTGATTCCTCCTCTCTAAACTGTTTCTCAAGCGCGCGCTCTAATCTCAGCTGCCGTCAGTGGCCAATTCTCGTCAAGTCTCTTGGCCAAATCTCGCGCGAGTTGGAGGCGTGTCCAGGCAAGTCGCAGGTTATCAGAAAGAGCAACACGTTCCACCGAATTGCTACAAATCAAATGTTTGGCGACAGTTCGGATTTTTCAAGAGAGACGGACAATTTGACAAGACGCATGCAATTTGCAAAATATGCTGTGCTGCTATAAAGTACACAGGCAGCATGCCTAACTTAAGTAAATGGCACTTTTTTTAGTTAATTTATGATTTGTTGTCTGCTTAAGAAGAACCAAAGAAATAAAATCAAACTGTCTGTACCATATTGAATTGCATAGCATCATATTCTTTTGCATCGCATCGTATCACGTTGAATCGCATTGTGTTGAATCAAATCGTGTCGAATTGCACTGCATCGCAATAGGTGTGAATCATATCGCATTGGTAGTTGCTTCATATGTATCTTTAATGTATCGGATCGCTGGCAATACATCGAAATGTGTATCGCATCGGCCCCAGTGATGGAGATGCACATCCCTACTCTCTCTCTCCACACACACACACACACTAGTGTGTCAGACTTTTACTAGGCCTGGGTATTGGCACAGATGCCCCGATTCAATTCCGAATCACAAACTAACGAATCGACTCAATCCATTCGATTCGATAAGAATGAGATATGAAATACTATATAGCATAGCAGCTTTCCATATTTGGAGAGATGTTTAAAAAGCTCTAAAGGAAATACAATTTTACAAATGCAGAGTCACTGGAAATTGTGGAAATCACTAAAGAAAAGGCCAAAGGCTTGTACAGTCATGCGCCCTTAACGTCCATTCGGACAATGTCCGTTCGAATATACATCCGTAGTCCCATAAGGTTATAATAATGTTTAAAAATCCCGATCACAGAACGGGACGTAGCGGACGTAGTGAAGGCAGTGCTTGAACTTTGCATACTTACAATTAAAAAGTTTGCCGTATAACAGTGTATGCTTCGACTCGTAAGCAGCACCATCCAATCCCGTGCCTATTACATATAGGTTTGCTAAGTATAGGCCTATAGTATAGTGTTTGCACAACGTCCATATCGCATGTCCTATTTCACAGAACGTATTGTGGACGTTAAGCGACGCGTGGCTGTATACCAAAATCTTTTTATTTGAGGAACACATGGGTATAGTTCCTTAAAAACAAAACCAACCCGTACCATTGCCTACTTATTAATGACACGAAGCAGCAATGTGTTTGCATCAGTTAGCTCAGGGAAAGCTGGTTTGTAAAGTAGCTACAATGACTGACAAAACGTAGCTGACTGCCAGTAGCAACTTTGCAATTGTGAACGTTTTCTTGCTAGCCTAATATGAACAAGTAGTTAGCTGGCTAACGAACATGAACAACTACGTTTCTCTTGAATTGCGCTAAATTACATTGCATTCGTTAGCAAGTGTTGCGGTTCAGTGTAGCTAGCTAGCTGGTTAGGTAGCTGGGTAGTGGTTAGGCACTGTATTAAAGTTAAAGCTAAAAAGCTCTGACTGCAGTGCACATATACCAGGAATCTCCACGATTTCGGACACCCTTCTCCATGCATGTTTTTTAGGCTATATCTCTGTAGGCTACCTAACAAGAGACAAATTGTAGAGTATGGGAAACCCGACACTGCCACAATAAGCTTCTCCTCCATGTTTGACTGGAACCAAAATGTTGGATCATTTGTTTCAGCAACGTGTGTCACGCTGCCTTCGCCGTGTCGCATCGCTCAGTATTTGCATAAAACAGACCTCGAGTCTAGTCTATTTTAGCCCCACCTAGTTGGCTCTGCAATGGCCACTTGTGTTTTGTCGCTGTAAATTGCCAACTCTCATTGAAAATGAATGGCAGCCGGTCGCTTTGTCTCTCTCCTGAGTCGTCCGTGTGACCGTAAGGTTAGCCAGGGTGAACACTGAGAGGTCGTATCACATGGGAAAAATTGACGTAACAGGTTTTCCTCTGTGCGTTCGCGGGTCGTTAAACGTTAGAAGTTAAACGAGACAGCGACATCTAATGGAGGGGGCGACCACTGTTAATTGCCTTTTATCCAGTTAGGATATGTCAGAGCCCGGAAATTAACCTAGAAAACCGGAAAAAATGCATATTAGCCTAAAAGATCGATCAATAAATTTTACAGATCGATATCGAATCGGACGAATTAAAAAAAAAAAACGATTAATCGAATATATATATATATATATATATATATGCACACCCCTAACTTTTACCCATAATGTTATAATCCCTTCCTGGGAAATTACACAAAGCTGACTGTACCAGTACACTATCCTATGGGCCAAGCCCAGAGAGACAGGTCAAATGCACTGTGAGCCTCATAACAGCACACACGCTGGTTATGACCTCAGGGTGTGTCCTGACGAGAGCATGTCAGTTTTTGTTTGCAGACATGTGCTATATGAGTGTTCCATATGGTCACTGCACTGTGCCTGATGTATCTGATAACTCACAGAATCTAACCCCCATGCAGTTGTGCAGTCCCAGTTGTAACCCTCCCAGCTAAAAATCACGGCCTGGTGTGACTCCAGTGACCTCATCCATTTTTCTTTATCCATTTTTACAGCTGAATATTTACTGAGGCAGTTGTGGGTTAAGTACCTTGCCCAAGGGTACAACAGCAGTGCCCCAGTGGGGAACTGAACTGGCAACCTTTCAGGTATGGAGTCCTGCTCCTTAACCATTATGGTACACTGCCGCACACTGTAATGACAGAATTGGGGTTTAACTAACAGAAAAATCAGTAAGCCTGGGTTAACTCTTCTGGTGAAAGTGTTAAATATTATTGAGCATATTTATCCATAATAGTGGAAACACTTATTTACCACTGCAATCAGGCGCTGTGCTTTGATGGATGCAAGTCTCAAACTGTAGCCACACTGATGCTCTGACTGCATTTTGGTTTAAATAGGGGTTTGATCCATTAAATTTATGTGAGTTTATGACAGGGATTTGATCCATTAAAATTATTTAGGTTTATAGGAGAGATTGGAACCATGAAAATCCTGGCGCCCCGAGCTACTTCCTGTTTATCCAGTATATGCTGTGGGGGGGGGATTATGGCCAAGACAGCAGCTCATATTTTCCATCCTGTCCTTGAAGTTGCAACAGTTCAGTAAACAGCTTAATTATCGACTCAGGGTTACGTCACGGCCCTTGGTCCCCCAGGCTCGGCACGAGACAGAGGCTCAGACCAACGAACAGACAGGGCAGCTAGATCCTGTTTCCAGGACCCCATGGCCTTGGCACTTTTGAAAATTTGTTTAGTGGAGTGTGATGCCCCTGTGATGAAGCCAGAGGTTAGAGGTCATGCCCGGCTGTTGGACCATGGTGTGTTTTGCCGGCAGTGCTAGCATGTACAGGCCCCACGGGGTCGCAGAGAGTGGACCTGACCCACCAAACAAGCCTCCCACTGATTATGGGGTGCCTCTGTGTTTTTATGTGTAATTTCTGAGCACTTACTGGGCAAGCAACCGCGGAAAGGCAAAAGGGAGAAAGGGAAAGAGAGAGACTGTGGGGGGCCGGGAGGGTGGTGGGGGGTGGGGGGGGGGGTCTACACAGCTCACCGCGGGGAGTCTGTTTTTTGGCTGGGCGCTCATGTGAGTGTGTTGTGGAAAAACCATCATGGAAGCAGCATTCTTAACACGCCAACTGTTCACAGCCCAGGCCACATCCCACAATGCACCACTCTAATCCAGACATATGGTCACCCAATCACTCCACTCCTCTCTCTCATCTCTTTACCTGTCAGGGGCATCGCTCTCGCCTGTGTCATCAGATCTGTAACAGTGACAACGGAGGGCATTTTCAGAGGATGGCGTGTGGGGAGGGGGGGGGGGGCGCACGGGCACACACTATATCTCCCACGAGTGCGGCAGGCCGAACAGCTAAAGTAGGTAAACTCCTCACACCTGGAACTCCATGACATCATCGTGTCCTCAGTAGGCAGCTCTGACATGCTGCACAATGCCACAGCAAATGCAGAGCGTGTCATTCTGAGGGCAGAACCCTCCCTTACCTTCCATACCTGCACTGTGCGGAACAGGCAAAAACGCACAACAGGCTGACTGTGTATGAACGCACACACCCACACGCACACAAAACGGCAGTCCAGTTGGGTTTCCCCAGAGAGTAACATGCAGGGAAGGTGATTGGTTGGACACAATGCAGACTTATGAAGCAGGAAGGGATTCTGTGTCAGCTCTGCTGCATCCAACCAAGCACCTGCCCTCAGACTGTGTTTTCCTGCTCTTATTCTTAACATGTTTCCAGAGGGCTGGCAAGTGTATTTTAACCTGTGAAAGAAGGCCCTTTCAGACACTGACCACAGGGCAGAGTCAATGAGACAGTGTGGAGTAGAGGCGTGCAATGGGGCGGGGGGGGGTGGGGTTAGGCGGTGTACTCACAGTTTGGGTTTAGGTTTGGTAGGCAACGGTGGACCATCCTTAGCAGTGGAGAGTGTAGTCAATGGAGGAGACTGTGGAGGGGACGTGGCTTCATTGGGCAGCGGACTGGCAGGTTTGCCATTGGCGGCATGGACATCGGCCCCGGGGCCGATCTGCACAGGCTGCAAGGCCACCACACTTGGCCAGATCTCCAGCTCATTGACGTGGAAATGCTCAGTGCTGGGGGGCTTTGGGGGCAGTTCCAGCAGACTGATCTCTGTCGGGGGGGGGCGGGGGCGGGAAGGCCTGGGGGTCCTCGAACACGTCGTCATTTCCTGAGATGCCATTACTGGCGGGATCGTCATTCCCTGGGAGAGAGAGAGAGACGGGAGAAACAGAGAAAGAGTGAAAGAGCAAGAGGTACAGAAAAACCAAGAGAAAGAGAGAGAGAGAGAAAGAGGGGAGAGAGAGAGAGAGAGAGAGAGAGAGAGGGAGAAAGAGAGAGATAAAGGAGAGAGAGAGAGAGAGAGAGAGAGAGCAGGAGAATGATGAGCCTGGAACCTTTTCCAAACAAAGATTGTCCATCAGACAAGAACTATGAAAACAATTCCCATTTCCTGCTGTGTCATCAGTGTGTCCTTGTATTGCTTGTATTGCTTGAGGTTGTGTTTGTATCTAAACCAAAGCCGAGAGGTAAGCAGCTGGACCCAGGCCTGTGCGTCTGCCTGAAGGAATGTATCTAACCCCTGCTCTCCCTGACTGTAACAGGGTCACACAAGCCCAGCTGATTAACAATAACATCATCAGCATGCGTCACACATCTGCTGCTGCTAGACAGCATGACCTGGGGCCCTTTTTGGCAGTGACACCCCGTCTAACGGATCACATGCAGTCAGGCCTGTTTTAAGGACTATTTACCCTTACATTTATTTATTTGGCAGATAATCTTGTCCAGAGTGACTTACAGAAAGTGCAGTCACCTGGCTGTTCGCCTGGGCAAAGATGACCTCACCTGGGTGGATGGTTAGCTGGGCCGAGCTGGTCACAGAGCCGTAGTGGTTGGTGGCGATGCAGCTGAACAGACCAGCGTCCTCTGGAAATGTCTCCGCAATCACCAGTGTGCAGATCTCCTCTGTAGGCAACAGCAAAACAGAGAGCTCCGAGTCGTCAGCTGTCATCAACAACACAGCGTCATCAGCACAGCACTAATTTTAGACAAGAGTGCCATCGCTGACACACAGATGAATTCAACAACCCAGCGCAGCTCTCCTCACTGTGTTGGGCAGCTGTTTAATGAGACAGATGCAATTTTAATCTTCTCAAAAAGTCTCCAGCCTGGCAGAGGCATAGGGCTTCCTGAACTGAGCGAACACCAGGCCACGCTTTAGGCTGCAACAGCAGATGGTGGGTCTCACAGTAACATTGCGGTGCCCCCCAAAAACGGTCTCTAACGACAGCAACAATAATTTGTCCATACAAGTTATGAGAGCCAAATGTCCTGTGTGGAAAATGTCAGGAAGCTTTGAACGTCTGCTTGTGTTGCGGTGAGGAGTTCTGTGTACTCCCCCCACAGCCACCCAACCCTGTCAAGCGGGTATGAAGTAAAGATGTGGTCAGGGAAGAGAGATGGAGCTCTGTGTTTCATAAATCAAATCATTTTAGCATTTAATAACAGACACACATCCAAGCACACACACACACACACACACACACACACACACACACACACACACATACATACACACACCTGACAGTGGCCAGCAGGGTGATTCATTGCTAAAGCGATGTTTATGAAGCTCCATGTGTGTGTCCGTCTCTCTCAGACATCTGCATTGCAGTACCCATAATTCACTGGGATTAAGGGTGGCCTTTGGAAGCAGATACGCTGTGGCTGTCAGGCTGGATAGAGAACATGCGCTGACATCACTGCTGCCGCCGGCCTCCTCAACATACGCAGCGACACGTGTGGAGGTGTCTGACTGTCAGCCATGTGATCGTATGTGAGTCATGTGACGTCTTGCTCAGACTTGGCAGTAACTCTCTTTGCAGCACCTGGCCCTGTTAGTCACTGTCTCAGCCCTGCAGACATGTGGCTCGCCAAATCAAAGAGCAGCGAGAGAGAGGGTGTCTGCATGTCTCTCTGTGAGTAGATTTATGTGTGTATGAGCGTATGTGTATGAGAGAGAGAGAGAGACAATGAAACAGTGTTCATGTATGCGTGTATATATATATATATATATATATATGTATATATATGTATATATATATGTATATATGTATATATATATATGTATATATGTATATATATGTACATATGTGTGTGTATGTGTATGTGTGTGTGTGAGTAGATTTATATGAGTGTCTCTGTGTGTGAATGCGTGTCTGTCTGACACACATCTGACAGGTATGTGTATGTAGTGCATGTGTATGTGTGTCTGTGCAAGACAGTGTAGCTGTAAACAGATTCTCTCTGCTCACCCTATAAGGCCCTCAACACTCCCAGAAGCAGACCGATCCTGCCATGTGTAGGGTTAGTCATACAGAGGTCAGAGGTCAGTGTCTCTATGTGTGTCACACTGTGGATCTCTCGCTCTCTTTAAAGACATTTAAAGCTCTGAGCTGTACAGAGGTGAGGGAGAGAGAGGGGCCCCAGCAGACCTGGGATGTCCACATTCCAAACACACTCGCCATGGTGCATCTGGGGGGCTCTGTCAGCTGAATGTCCTGCCTTTTCACAGGTGAGCACCAGGCCTCTGGAGAAGCAACTCGCTGTGAGCTTTTATTAGTTATTTCTTCCCACAGACCACATCCCCTCTGTCTCCACTAATTCTTCAGTTTAATGAAGACAGTGAAGAAGAAGGCAGAGTTCCATCGAAGACCTCCTACTGTCACACCTTACACACTCCTTTATCTACCAGCATCCTTGGCTCCCTGCAGCTCCGGAGGCTCTCTCAGGACAAAGCTGAAGTAAATCTCATTAAGATATTCCCTGAAGTGAGCATTAATGGACACCACCTAAGTATGTAGCTATTGTGACATATTATGACTCTTGTGATGATTTGTAGTTCTAGTGCACATCGTAACTACTGAGGCGAGCTGCAGTTGTAAAGTTGTGTGTCGTGGCTATTGTAATGAGCTGTGGTTGGCGCAATATGTACTCATGGTTGTGGTTGCTGTAGTGAGGACTCACCTGGCTCGGCTGCTGACCGAGGCTCTGAGGGTCACACCACATGTAAGGGAAAGAGAGAGAGCAGGTGAGGCAGGACAGGTAAGCACACCACAGAGTTTTACCACAACACTTCTTAACAATGAAGCAAGAAAGAACTGGACAGCCGTACTAGACACCGTCTGGTCTGTGTTTCTTACTTTTCTGCAGAACCCGGAAGTCAGGTGAATCCTGGATCTCCTCACCCTGTCGGTTCCAGTGCACCCGCAGTGGAGGGCTGCCTCGAACCCGGCACTCCAGAACCACCACCTGGCCCTCAGAGGCCTGGACATCCTGCAGGTGCTGTATGCCCGCACAGAGAGAACCGTTCTCCAATCAGTCACAGCCCTTCTTAGTACTCTGTGTAATCAGTACTCTCTTTACATTTCTTTCAAGATGCTCTTTTGATATGTATTGATTTATTTTACATGAATTGATTTGACTTTTTTTCTCAGCTTTTTCCTTTAACAATTTCTTATCACATGTGTTTTTTGTATTCTCTCTGCCCCTCATGTTCCTTACATACACGCTCCTTTGGCGACAGGAAAGCTTGCCAGTAAATTAAAAAGCAAATTGAAAATTGAAGGGAAGGAGAGAGAGAGAGAGAGAGAGAGAGAGAGAGAGAGAGAGATGCTGACTGAAGGAGTGAGAGACAGAAGGAAGGAGAGGGGGAGTAGAAGGTCTCATCGGGGGGCCTCTGACAGTGTGTTAAAATCTTGAGCTGAGGACAGTGCTGTTGTGACACTGAGAGAAGCCCTTTCCCTGCGTGACAGGTGTGAAAACACAGGTGCACAAAGGTGACAGGTGTGGAACTCCCAGAAGACCTGCATAGGGATGCTCACAGTCCAAGTGTGTGACAGCGCCCCTCTGTCCTGGGACAGTGGTGCTCCGCTGAGTCCCTCCCCAGCTCGGAGATGTGCCGGTCTGACCTCTGACCTCACCTTTACTGCCCCCCCAGCAGCTTTTCATCTGGCACCGAGATTAATCAGCCTGGGTGAGGGTTTGGCTACGCCCACCCAATCCGGCTGCTCGGAGTCCATTTCACACAGCGGCACAGACCGCCCTTTCAGCTCGATTAGAAACACACAACACTTGCTTCCTCTAAGCCTCACCCCTGAAATGGAAATATTTCCCGGAGCTTAAATCCATTAGAGATGTACTGGCGTGTCAGGGCAGTGTGTCACCACAGCTATTTTACCACATGACACGAAGTAGTACACAGCTAAATGCTATGATTAAGAAGCCCAGGATGTTTCAGTATTGACTCAAAGGGGAACAAAAGAGCTTCCAGGTCATTGGCTGAAAGTCTCCCCTCTCCTGACAAATTGGTATACTGCCAGCCCAGTAACAGCAAACAGGGACTCTTTGTAAAGAGGATAATTTATCATATAAAGAGTGTAATTTGTTATAAAAAAACAAAGAGGATTACCTCATTTTATACATGTCGAAAGAGCAACTGGCTTTTCAGTACTGTGGGTCAAGGCAATAATCAGAAACAGGTCTGAGAGGGACAGAACTGGTCACCTAATCAGCTGTTGTGTTTGGGGGGACGTACAACTTCGGGAGACCAGAATGCTGTGATTGGCCAGCTTGCTATGAGATGTAAGTTTGGTGTTGATGCCTGTCAATCACTGTGGACCCCACCTGGCTGAAATGATTGTCAGGTCAGAGTAACCCCTGCAGTAAAGCGAAGAAATGTTCTCCTCCAGACCAGACAGGATGTGGTTTACAGAGGAGTGAGGAGTGAGGTGAGCGTAGCGGCTTGTTGGTGAAAGAAGAGGGTCACGCACCTTGCTGAAGACAGGGGGTGCCACGTAAGGCCTGTTACCCCCCTGCTGAGCGGAGACTGGACTCTGGACCTGGACACAAGAGAGGAAAGAAACTTTATAAATGCCCTAATCATTGACCCCACCAAAGAGAATACACAAAGCACAAATACACTGGGCTTTAATTTCTGACATCTGCCGCAGCCATGCAGATTGTCCCTCTCGGCAACCCGTACAGAAAGCCCTGTCACAGCCGGAAGAGGAACAGCCCTCGAAATTGTCTCTCTTTGTCCAGCTAGCTGGCTGTCCCCCTGCCGCCTTCGGGAAACAGACTCGGTAGTGAGTATAGTTGGCGTAATTTTCCAGGTTAGTGCTGGTGTATGATGGGGCAGAGTGGAAAAGGAGCTGTTCAATGCTGAGGGGCTCCGGAGTGATCCAACAACCCCTCCCCCCAAATACTCCATCAGCGATTCAAGCAGGGGAAAACTGATACCCCGCGTCTCTGATGGAGGGCTGCTCCCTCTTGGGGGTGTAGAGCAAAGATGAGTACAGAGTGGGCCACCTCATCCCCTCTCCTCTAACTTCAAATGTCCTTCAAGGTCAAAGGTCATACAGGGCAATTTAATGCCAGTTTGTTGCCTGACCATTAAACAGATGTGTTTGTGTAGAGTGGAGTCTGTGTGTGTGTGTGTGTGTGTGTGTGTGTGTGTGTTTCTGTGTGCGTGCATGCACATTTATGTGTGAAAAGCATTCCAGGAACCCCCTCTTCAGAGTGAAAGCACCTCCTCTTAAACAACGCATTCCTACCCAGGGTGCATTGCACTTGGCACAGAGACTCATCCCAGAATTAGACTCTCTGCCCTCTCCTGAGCCCAGCCAGCTGAAGCAGCCCATGGGAAATGATTATCCCTGATTAAAAGCACCCAGTCAGGCCTCACACCACAACACACCGTTTACTGTGTGCCTGTGTGTTTCTGTGTCCATACATGCATATTTATGTGTGTGTGTGTGTGTGTGTGTGTGTGTGTGTGTGTGTGTGCGCGCGTGTGTGTCTCACCCTTTGGGGGGGTGCAGAGAGGGGCTGGATAAGGGTGGAGCGGTGGGGTGCCACCTCTGGGCTTTTGGGAGAAGAGGAGCGAATGGTGAGGGAGACGGAGGAGGTCTTCTTCTGCACCCTGAAACACACACAGCCTGATCAGCGAGCGAAAGCAGCTCACACACACACACACACACACAGGCCGATCAGCGAGCGAAAGCAGCTCACACACACACACACACACACACACACACACAGGCTGATCAGTGAGCAAGCAGCTCACACACTCTATACTAGTGTGTCTGTATATCACGCTTTTATCTGCACAGATTACAAGTCTCCTGGAACATTATCTATGGTACAGATTGCACACTCATGGAACACTGTGCTGTCATTCATATGCACACACACACACTTATACACACACAAAAACACACATGCTTGTGTGTACGTACACACACACACACACACACACACACACACAGCTTGGGTCTTTCCTCCAATGACTTTTTTTGCTTCGCCCCAAATGAGGCTGTTCTCTCTGACTCGTGTGCTGTTACGTCTCAGGGCTGAGGTGTGAGAGAGCAAAGGCAGACGCAGACAGAGGTGCACTGGTTTTGACTAACATGTCCCTGTTTCACTGGCTGCTCGTAAATGCTCACCTCAGGGTACAGCACGCCGTTAGAAAATGCACACAGGCGCATTAACGCCGGTGCCACCAGCCCATTAATTAACCCATCGTTAACCCAATCAAATTAACTTCCACCATGCAGAGTTGCCAGGTCTTTACAGGGGCTGTTAAATGCGCTTTTACAGCACAGGGCCACACCCCTCGGGCCCTGAGGGCTGTTGGTGTAGGGGCAAGCCAGTGGGGTCGGGGGTCAGAAGTCAGAGGTCACGCTGAGACACACGTACTGCGGCATGGCTCCTGGCCTGGCTTTGGGCCCAGATCCTTCTGTTTCTGAGTCAGAGGAAGAGGCCCCTGCAGACAGAGAGGGAGGGGGGACAGAGGGAGAGAGGGAGAGAGAGAAGAAGAAAAAAAAGAAGAGAAGGCAACAGTGAGAGTGAAAGATACAGGGAGAAAAGAGAGGGAAACACACAGATGGTGAAATAGGGGAGCAGAGAGGCAGATAAAGACAAAGATATCAGTGATGAACAGGGACTCCTGTGTTACAGAGCTCTGATGAGTCTGTGCATTTGATTAAGTTTCTACAGATAGTGGCCTGACAGTGGGGTACGAGTCTCTGCTTCAGAGCACATTCTCCTTCTATGCGCTGTGCATTTCCTGTCTCCATAAATCATGCCGAGGAAGACAGCTTTCTCTGGCATCCTCTCAAACTGAAACATTATCTCTCCTCCCCCTGGGGCCTGCAGTACTGCTGTATCAGGTTTATTACATGTGGCAATAACCAGAAACATGTTTCACACACTGAAGTTCAAGATTTTGTAAACACGAGTTGCTGCCCTCCAGAATTGCAAACATTATTACAAGTGTAGCTGGCATTCGGAATCCCCATGTAATGATTAAATATGGGTATGAATATGCTTATTGGCTTGAATATTCAGAGATGACATTGCACTTCAACAGCCTCAGCATTCTGAGTTCTGAATTCTAGAACATCTGGAAAAATACTCTCAGAATTCCACAGAATTTGTTTAGGTGACTGATGAGAATGTCTGTCTGTGTGCACAGGGGGTGGCGTTACTGACAAGACTTTTCTCTGCCTGTGAGGTTTGTTTTACTCTGTGTGAGGGCTCTGTGGAGACCAGTTCTCCCCTCGGGCACGGCTGAATCAGTGCGGAGAAATCTCCCTCTCGCTAATTAGATTTCACAAGCAACTCTTCCCTATGAATTCATTTGTCATGGTTGTAAGAGATAGGGGTTCTCTCCTCCGTCACTCGGAAGAACACTCAGCTCTAATTTCCTTGGCCTGATTAAAAGGAGAAACTAATTTGTTCATTCTTCAGAAACCCTGAAATCAGCTTCAGCCTGCTGTAAAAAGGTGCCTTCTTCTAGGGTAACATGGAACCACAGAGGAGCACTGGGCTTCGGTCAGTATCAGAGAAACTGGATTTGAAAAAGCAGCCAATCAGAACAGTAGTTAATCAACACATGTTCTATCTGTCAACACCCAAGGCAAAAGTCAGCTTTCTCCCAGAATTCCTCCCAGCGGGTGTGTGTCCCCTACCTTCGATGTAGACCTCAGCGGATGTGTTGTCGGCCCCCAGGGGGTTGGACGCCACGCAGGTGTAGCGTCCTGTGTCGTCCTCGAATGCCTCGGCGATCACCAGCGTGTGCAGGTCCGCATCCCTGGTGATCTGAATGTCAGGACAGTGGTGCAGCTCCCGGCCCTCGCAGAACCACCTGCCAATGAGCCAAAAAGAAAGGGGCTGTCAGTCATGGCGCAGTGGCCAATCAGATGCTGGGTGTGAGAGTGGAGGGTGGGGCAGGTCAGGGGAGACAGGGGGGAATCTGAGAACGTGAGTGGGCTTGTGTCTTTCAGAGGCCTCCAGCGGCTCTGTGCATTGTCTCTTTCACAGAGTGAGGGGTGTGGCCCTCACATTTGTCTGGCTCCCCAGAGAGAAGGCTTGGCGCTTTCCTGCCCCCCCCCACCACAGAACTGAGGCTCATCAGTTTTCCTGTGCATCTCCCACTGTTGCCAATGAGACCCCCTATCTTTGGGAGTCTCCCACATAAAGAGCATCTGCCCCAAATACCCACACCTTCCTGCTTCATCCCCCCAGGGGCGCATTGGTCTCTCCTCAGAAAAGCTGCTAGCCCTGGAGGGCCGTGATACCTGCAGGGCTACTTGAACCTGGTCCTAGGGGGCCACAGTGCCTGCAGGGCTACTCTACCCTGGTCCTGGAGGGCCACAGTGCCTACAGGGCTACTCTACCCTGGTCCTGTAGGGCCACAGTGCCTGCAGGGCTACTCTACCCTGGTCCTGGAGGGCCACAGTGCCTACAGGGCTACTCTAGCCTGGTCCTGTAGGGCCACAGTGCCTGCAGGGCTACTCTACCCTGGTCCTGGAGGGCCAAAGTGCCTGCAGGGCTACTCTACCCTGGTCCTGGAGGGCCACAGTGCCTGCAGGGCTACTCTACCCAGGTCTCTGCAAGGCCACAGTGTCACTAATTCTCACAATCCCAGGCGGAGGGAGTGACAGGAAAAACAGGACATTCCACAACACTAAAGACCAGCTCTCCATCAGAGCTGCTTTAAGTGATCTGACCCAGGCTGGCGGGAGTGTGAGATCAAACCCATTTCTAAGCACCTCTTCCAAACGGCCTCATTCTTACTGGCAGGACAGCACTAATCTATTTACAGAAACGGCTCAAAAGACTAGAGAACGGAACCTTATGAATTTTAAGCCTCTGTGGAAAAAAAAATTTAAAAAGACATAACAGAAAATAACAGCATGGATTACAGTCTTGCCTCCATCTGAGAAAGGCAGCTGAGGCCATGAGGAACAGGCTGAGGACAGAAACTCCAGGCTTTTCACATGGAAGTTTGAGTCATCAGCTCATCGATGAAGCACGCGGGGGCACGTCTGATGGAGGGTCTGAGCAGGGCAGCCTCTCTGACTCTCAGCCTCAGATCCAGCTCACTGACTCGCTACCTCACTGACTCACCACCTCTCTGACTCTCAGCCGCAGATCCAGCTCACTGACTTGCTACCTCACTGACTCTCAGACCCAGCTCACTGACTCACTGCCTTACTGACTCTCAGCCTCAGATCCAGCTCACTGACTCACTGCCTCACTGATACACTACATCACTGACTCTCGGCCTCAGATCCACCTCAATGACTCCTGCCCAGCACACACACACTTTGATCTGCAATCAGGGACAGATGGACAGGCAAATGCAACAGCAGCCACACGAGGCCAGCCGAGTGACAGGGACAGTGCCACACAGTGACAGAGCCAGTCATGATGATTAGAACAACTAAAAAATAAAGATCATGGGAAAAACTGGAGGCTTACATTACATTACATTCATTTAGCAGACCTTATCCAGATATTATCCAGAGCAACTTCCAGCACAGAAGAACAGAAGTGTACCTATTCAAGCTCCATTCAAGATTCGCACTTTGATCCCCTCTTACATTAGAGACTGGGTTAAACTCCTGGGAAACAACAGGTCATGGTAACAGAGCCAGCCACGATGATTAGAATGACTGAAAATAAATATCATGGGAAGAATGAATACTTACATTAGAATCATTTAGCAGACACTCTTATCTAGACCGACTTCCAGCACAGAAGAACAGAAGTGTATCCATTCAAGACTCGCACCCTGAGCCCCTCTTACATGAGAGGGTGGACTAAATTCCCGGGGAACAACAGGTTAATAAAAACTGCAAAAATGACTAATCTGTTTGCGATCGGGGTTAATTGTATGATTTAAGTGAAATCTGTCCCACCGTGTTCAGACAGCTGTGGAAATCCCCATGAGCAAGCTCCAAATGCTGTCAGGCATGCTAAAAAGCCTGAGCACAGACTGCAGCTCTGCTTACTCTGTTTGAGCAGATCAGGATCTGATAGCAGGACCACCACCTTTGGCCCTCACAGACCGCCAGCCAGAACGCATGTGTTCAATTGCTCTGGGACGTCAGATGAAAGGGTGGGGGGGGAGATGGATGGTTGAATGAGGGCCAAGTAATGGATGAGCCGTGGAGCTCACCTGGAGCCGGGTGTCAGCTCTGACTCAGAGACGATAGGCGGGGCAGTGGGGGGGTGTGTCCTGTCTGCTTTCGCTGACTGTGTCAGTGTGTATTCTGCCCTCTCGCCCCTCCCCTGACACAGCACAGGGGGCAGGAGCCTAAAACTGACCTATTCCTTTTGACACAAAGTATGGTGACATCTGTCCTGCGTGCCACACCATTACAGAGATTGCAAGTGAACTGAACTGACAGAGAGAGAGAGAGAGAGAGAGAGACGGAGTGAGGGGGAAAAAGAGAGGTAGAGAAGGACAGGGTGAGAGTTTTGAGTAACCTCGAACCCTGTGCTGTCTTTCACTGACTTATACGGGTCCATAGCCTGTAGACACTGACCCTCACCCAGAAAAGACTGGAAACTGTTTAATTCTGCAGACCAATCGTACTCAGACTCAACAACTGGCAGGACCCACCTACTCTACCCTACAGGTGAGAGGGCAGGAACAGGAAGACTCTGGCAGCTCCTTTACACTCAGAAACCAGACATCATTTCTCAATCCGCTGTCTGTCCTCCCACACCATTAGAGTCGCCCACTAGCCATAAAAGGCTAAATAAACATTTGGAGTGATTTCTCCCTCAGGAGAAATGTCTCCAGCCATTCAGAATGTTCATCACTGATCACCATCGCATAACAAATGTTCGTATAACGTTGTAACATCAGCTGCGGAAAATTCCCCCCCTCAGAACAGTGTTCTGCACCTTAGGACTCACCCAGCAACCTCTCGGATATGAGCCCTGCTCCTGACCACTACACCATACTACTGCATACTACAGTGGTCCCAGTGCCACTCTGTGAGAATGTGTGTGAAAGATATATCTAGGCCCTCAAATGACAAAAATAAATAAATTGTAAAAACATTTGAAGGAAGTGGGGCCTGGGGAGGGAAGGAAGGGGGTGTGGAGGGTGCAGTGTGGGGTGTACCTCTGCTGTTCCTGCAGTTCCAGGGCACTGACATTGTGACATTGTGCAGAGTTACAAGAAACAGGCATATCCCCCCAAACACACACACCCCCAAAGCCCCTGGCTTCCCTCTGTCCCGGTCACATGACCCCATGGAACCCCTGTGCTGCTGGAGGCACCACCCCCCCCCCCCCCCCCCCCCCACGGACCCTCATGACCAAAAACAGAGGGGACCTACAGAATGCAATCCTGCTAAGGTGAGAGGGAGTCCAGCAAGTTCAGCTCTGCAGCCAACCACAGGACATTCCTGCCACTCCACTACAGCTCATAAAGATTCCTGCATACCAGAACCTGGCTATTACACACATCAGCGTGATGACTCATTACACGAGAGAGAGAGATAGAGAGAGAGAGAGGGAAAGAGAGGGACTGAGGGAGGGAGGAAGAGGTGGGAAGGGAGACAGAGGCTTTTGATGCTCTTCACTGAACCATCAAAAGTCTTCACACATCAAAAGTCTCTGAAGAAAAGAGAGAGGGAGAGTAGGAGAATGAGAGGGAGCAGGGATTATCACAATCAAAGACAGCCAAACAACTGTATCTCACTTATCAGAGTGTAATAGTAAGTGTAATAATAATCAGTGTTATTATTATCATTCATATCATTCTTGGCATTATTATCATTGCTGTCCTTATTGTCATGTCAGGCACTGACCATGCCCTACCCAATATTCCCTTATCTCTGCCCCCAGTCGCCCCCTACCCAACTAATGCTTTCTCCAGCTTCCTCCTACACAGTATTCCCTACTCCATACCCAATATACCCCACCTACTATTTGATATACCCTACCCAATCCCCAATACACACTGAATATGTTTGCAGATATGGGGGAAGGTTGCTAGTCAGCACCACATTAACTCAGAGAACATGCTGGTGTCTGTGGTGTCTGATGTGGGGGAGTCGGACACTGTTCCTCTCAGTTGCTGCGGTTAAGTGTGCTGGCTGGGGTTAAAGGTCAGATCAGGAGGGCTGGGTGCACCCCACATGGGCGCGGTTCTGCCGGGCTCTGGGGCAGGCAGATTCCAGGGGCAACCGCCTCATCTGCTTCCTATGTGCATACATGTGTGCCAGCCTGCTAATGCTAACACACAGTGCATGCTGGGTAACTTTCTCAGAGAATCACCTGGGAGACAGGAGTCAATTAGAGGGGAAAGTTTTACCCAAACACAGAAAAAGAAACAGCTTTTTAAAAATGGCCCAGCAGACAAGGCTGTTTTGTTTGTATTTTCTGCTTTTGTTTTTCTAAAATCAGTTTGTTTTTGTCTGTAATTTTCAGGCCATTTGATAAAAATAAACTCCAGCTGAGTCACAATGTTTGAACCAGAATAGTAGTGTCACTTGCTCACTGCCTGGGTCTGCTGATCATATCCCCACATCCTGACCACACCCCCATGCACCTGGCCCGCCCCCTCCCTGATCACACCTCTGAATCACTGATCACACCTACACCCCTACTCAACTGACCACGCCTACTCACTGACCGCACCCCTGGATTAATTACCATGCCACTACATAACCGGCCACACCCCTACTCCCTGACCACACCCCTATGCAACTGGACACGCCCCCACTGCCTGACCACACCCCTACACAACCAGCCACACCACAGACTACGGCGGTTTCTCAAAGTCAAGGATGCTTCCTTGGTAGGACGGGTCCTTCCAAGTCACGTCCTTCAGAGGCTAGGCAAGACTCCTTCCTAGCATTCGGAGAACAGATAATGGAACGGTCTAGCGAGCGTGCAGGTGTGCGTCATTGAAAAGGTCCCACCTTCAATTCCGCACCACAGACTCTTGTACGTACACATAGGATTGTGAGTGCTTTAAGGACACTGAGGATCCACGCTATGCATCCTTGAAAATTGTCTGAATGAAGGACTCAGTCCTTGGTAGAATTCAAAAGATCCTCAACATCAGAACAGTCCTTCAGCGGGATTCGATGACATAGCATCCTTGAAATGCAGCCATTAAAGATCCTTCCTTCACTTTGAGAAGCAGCCTACAACATGCATTTGATTTTGTCACAACTTTGGTTCTATGCAGGAATCAGAATCAATTTTTTGACAGTGTGTTAAAATGTTACTGTAATAATAGAGGGATGTAGGCCAAATCTCTCTCACACACAGAATCTGTCTCACAGAATCTCTGTCTGTCACCCACACACATATACTCCCACACACATAAACTTTCACACACACACATACACACACACTTGCACTCACAAACACACAGACTTACAAATATAAACTCCTGCATGGGTGTGCCCACAGCCTGGTATTAGTGTTAAATGAGAGAAGACACATTTGCATGCCGGGACAGATGGTGGGTTTTGATGATGGATACAGCGTGACCTTATCCTCCTCGCCCTCTGCAGGGGGTGGAGAATGCACACTCCATTTCCCTCTCCTCTCCAATCACAGCTAAAATCCCAGCAGTCTGCTCACACTCACAGCTGCCCACCACAAACCAGATACCATCCAGACTCTCTCTGCCTGTCACAGACCCCTGGAGATGTCATGTCATTTTTCAGCATGTTTTTCATGTTTAATCCAATAAAAGTCTTTATTCAGAACAGAAACTGGAACTCTGACACTTGAGTATTCCAGCACGGAGATCAGAGACGCTGATGTTGAAAGTCTGGACTGCTTTGAATGAAACAATATGTTTGTGCGGTTAGAAACTGCCTTTCTGGTAATGGTGACACATGAAAAAAGGGTTCATCTGTTTTTTGTTTTGTATGATCTGCGCATAATTTGCTTGAAATTAGAAACCATACAGATTAAGGTTTTCGTGTCTCTTTATTTACTGTTAAATGTGAAAGGTTGAAGATCTTTTTTTCTTGTTTAAGACAAATCTGCATTCTGTTATTTCTATCCTTAGTGGCTCCTGGTGCTTTTGTGGTCCCGTTCCACTCTCCTGAAGTCACAGCAATGTTCCCCTATTTCACTCCCCTGAAAGAAACGCACACTCCCACTTCACGGATCAGGAGTGATACTAATTGTTCAACGGGTCTAAGAACAATTAACCAATAAATTGATTACAATGAAGTGAGGCAGCTTCCCCTGAGCATCCTACAGGATCAGATATTGACAATTATTTGCTGTCTGACCAACTTTTCCTTTGCATTCGTACAAACACACCTCCAGCAGCTCAATACTTTCACAGCGGATTCAATGTGAAGATAAAGATCAAATAAAGATCTCTCTCCAAATAAATCCTCAGACAATGCTGGTTAATTCGTGAGGAGAGAGCTGAGCAAGAGTGGGGAAAGGGGGGCAGAAATGGGGTTGTTGTCCAGTGTCAGCAGGCCTGGTTTGGGGAGAGCAGAGCAGGGGGATGGGGTGCTGTGTGGACCTCCCGTTTGGATTGGGGTGAGAGCACCCATTTGGCACACAATGCACAATGAGCAGCGGGACTCCATAAGGCAGGGTGGCGCGAGAGCACTCTCTCTCTCTGCAGGAGCCCAACAAAAGCCAGATCCCAGCAGTGATAATAAACCTCATTACTGCAGCGCCCAACAAACTGCAAACTCGAGACACAATAAAACTCAGTGATTCAGGAATTCTACAGCTTACCACCGGGACCTCCTCGAGTGAGGTGCTGGCGGACCCAGCGCAGAGAGCGCTCTCCAGGAGCAGTGAGGCTTCACGAACCCCAGCAGGGGTGGGGTTATAGCACAATCCCCGAGTTTACTCAATCAGAGTGTTTGATGTGGAGGGCAAGCCCTCTTTGATTGGTTCATGGTAGTCGGTGACTGACGTGAAACCGCAGCTCTGGCCGCTGAGAGGCCCATCCCAAAACACCCCTCCACAGCATTACACGAGTCACCACAGAAACAGGCTGAGCGCACGCCCACACACGGTCACGTTGGGGACGTGGAGGAGAGGGTCATTGCGTTAAAAAAGTTGGCCTCTCTGGCCAGAAAGTTGTAGGTTTGACTCCAATATAGAATACTGCTGTCCTACCCTTGAGCAAGGCTGCAATAAAAACATCCAGCTGCATAAATGGACTGTGTGCAGAAATGTTACTTATATAAGTGTCTCCAGATAAGGCCACTTGCCTAGCAAATATATGATGATAAACATCTTTTCCTGGTCCTCACCTTATGAAAGAGAGGTATGTTCTGAGCTCACCATATCCTACATCCAAGCAGAACAGAGTCATATCAGGACATAAAATATGTGGAAATAATGGTTATAAATGTATCTTAAATACAGCATATCCAAATATTTCAACTCAGGAGTATATTTGAAAATATGTTTTAGAGAGTACTGCTGTGTAGTTGAGAATACATTAAGATGCTTTTTAAAGTATGTGACATACAATTTCAAATGTAAAGTGCTGGATTTCATGTTCGTATTTGAAAATACATTCAGAAACACACCTCTAGTTTGAATAACAACTTGAGAATTCAAGACGATGACTACAATACTACATAAAAACATAATACAATGCTTTTCACACAAGTCATTCCCAAGCCATGTTAGACATTCTAGGCTTCATAACCCTTAACTGCTAAATTGTGCATGAATGTATTTGAAAAAATATGAGCTTAAAGTACCTGAAATGCACTTGAAAGAATCAACAAAGGGAGCTCTTTGTTCAGCAGAGGACTTCACAACAGTGAAAAATGCAGTGTTTGCCTGGATGAAAATACCCTCCTATCTGCCAGCTTTGGAAAGGTAACATATTCATCTGATTAAGGACAATTACCTGTCCATAAAACCTAATATTAATCAAGAGCATAATGATGGGGGCATTAAAGATAATTACTGTGGAGAATCGGAGACAGCCAGCGAGTCTGTCTCTGGTTTTTGAGCGAGGTGAGCTGGAAGCTCTCCACAGTTCACTTGCATGCTGGTTTCTGCGCTGACAATGTACAGGAGCATGCTCTGATTTGTACAGGACCCAGCAGGTGGCAGCCGGGGAGCCCCGACCCCCCGTTTCAGACCCAGTTTCTTTATTTCTTTCATTTGGTTGTGTATTTGGGGTGCAGTGATGTGTGTGACAGTGAGGAAAAGCAGGAGACACGAGGAGAAGGACAGGCACTTTCAGCAGGGAGGCCGGCTGTGGCTTGGCCCTACAAACACCCGCTCACGAGACATCATTTACACACACACACAGTATACACACACATACACACACACACACACACACACACACACACACACACACACACACACACACACACACACAGTACACACACACACACACACACACACACACACACACGTGCCACACACATACACAGAAGCAAGTACATGGCACTAATCTGATACTGACATCACCCTGTCCCACATCTATGGCCTCCTACAGAAAGGCCTCAAGTGACAGTCTGCATGTAAGCTGATCTCAGACCTGCTACATCTTCCTGGTAGCAGCGACCTATAGATGCAGACACTGATCGCAGACCAGCACTACTCTCACTTTAGTAAACCCAGAGCTCCGGTCACCTCGCCTCACCCTGCTGTTTTTTGGTGTTGCTGGTGGAAAAATTTAGAGACCCTGAGGCATGTTTTCACCACAGATATGGAGGAGAAACAAGGCCACAACCAGAGAGACACGGAGTAAGGGAAACAGCCTCTGAGAAAGAGTTCACAAACGAGACGGTGTGTGTAAGAGAGAGTGTGTGTGTGCATGAGGGAGAATTCTCCTGTTCTTCTTTTGTCAAAAAACAGCAACTGATGCACTGCCAATTTCCAGAAACTCAGTGATCAGGCAGAGTAATCCAGAGATTTCCCTCTGAAGCATCCGCGCATGTAGTCATGTGCTGTTGTGCTCTGGGGTCTCTCCTGTGCCCTGACCCTCTCACAGAGAGACGGCCAGGCGGTCGGAGCGGGAGCTGCTCTGAGAATAGCAGCTCAAGTCTGCCGCTGTGTTTGTAATTACAAAGCTCTCAGCACGGGCCATTTTAAAGGAAACTGGCCTCCGTTTACTCCCTGGCACAGGAGACAGTAAGGAAACGAATCAATGAAGGCCTTGTGTCATTTCAACCCAGACATGCAGCAAAGGGCCCTGGCCATTCTGGGTTTGGTTTGAGGCCTGGAACTCCATTCCACTTCCCAAGGACTGAATCCCTCGAACCGCCTTCCCCCCGCCCAGGGACACGCCGTGTCACACGCAGGATGAGAGCCCAGCATGAGGGTCCCTGAATGCCTCGTTCCACACACCCCACAGGGATAGGTGGCGAACATAGTGAATGAGATCACCGGCCAACCATTCCCTCCACAGACACAAAAACCACACCTCCCACACACAGGCAATGCCTACTGCACTCAGGCCACACCTTCTACATGTTAACATGGTCCAACCATGACCACACCAACCACCTCAGCCACGCCCTCCCGACCATGACCACACTCACCACACACCGATATTGTCTCCAGTCATTTCACAATGCTTCTGACATCAGTCCCTCTTTGTCTCTTACACATGCACACACACTGTCTCGCACACATACACATATTTACTCTCTTTCTCTCTCTCTCTCACACACATGCGTGCACACACACGCGTGCACACACACATGGGCGCGCACACACACACATGGGCGCGCACACACACGCACACACACACACACACACACACACACACACACACACACATTCTCTCTGTCTCTCACACATACACACATTCACTCTCTCGTTCACACACACAGACAGTATTATCTTAGGAACTGATACTTGTGATAGCCCAGCACAGTGTCTCAGGGCTGTGAAATATGGTGCAGATGGTATTTGAGTTTTTGGAAACTAAAGAGAGAAATTATATTCATATCAAAAATTAGCAAAGGCTCTTTGTGTGTGAGCAAACAGCTTGAATTCCTTTTCAGAATGCAGTTTTGCAAAGCAGCTCTGGCGCATACATAAGCTGGCTGCATGGCTAACACAGCACACGGAGCTGGCCTAACACCCCCCACCCCACCCCCACCCCTCAAGCCTAACGATCTCCACATGGACCCATGCAGAGCAGGCAGCCAGAAAGCCCCTCTGGAGCACAATATTTACCCACTGTGTTTACCCTGCTGTCTCTCACTGGCTTTTGAAAGGAAAAGAAAAGGAAAACACAGCGTCTTCCTCATTAGCACGTTAGCATTGCACAGAAACAGAACTAGACTGTCTCCATGGCAATGCCCCAGATAAAGCACTGTTAATGCAACAATCAGGAGGGACACAGAGAGAGACGGGCTGAGCCAAACTGGGCCAGGCCAGACCAGGCCAACCCAAACTGGGCCATAGGTGTTCAGAGCTCAGGCTTTGGGGGAACAGTGCCGAGTCCAGACTAAGCTGGTTACAGGCTCCAGACATGCTGGGCAAAGTTGGGGCGGATAATCGCAGCAATGCCCCAAACCCTGGCCTTACTCTGGGTTCAGTGGATCAGAGCAGGGTGTGCTGAGGCCTGACAGAAACAGCACCTTGAGAACCGCAGCACAGAGAGAGAGACACACACACACACATACCACACATACACACATGCACACAAATACAGATATACACTTACACACACAACCATACACACTAAAAAACACAGGCACACACACTCACATACACACAGATTTACACACATTCACAGCCACAACAGAAAGTCCCAGTCACTGAAACACATACATTTATACACACACCACAGTAACCCTTATGGAATGATGAAAGTAGAAAATAAATTTCTCGTGTATTTAAAAAATACATTTCACTTGCACTGTAACTTATACTGCATTGTCTGACAGGTGACAGAGGGACTGTTATGAAACAGTAAGCAGACCCGTAGAGCTGACTGGTATTAACCATTAACCATAAACAGTGGCCCACACATGTGTATTTCTCTCAGCCAAACGGCTGTTTACACACTTCCAACACTCTACACTCCGCTGTTAATGAATGACACACCAGGACAGCGCCCAGCCCAACCGGGTCCTCTCCACCGCATAAACAAACCAGCACACAACCGGGAACCTTCTCTCACCTGGTCCTCCTGTGACTCAAACGCAACCAGGTTTCACTGCCCAGCACCACGGCCTCAGGGTAGCACACAGCCACACGGACAGAGTCCTGAGGTCTGTCAGCGACCTCAGAGCAACTATCAAAAGGCTTCTCAGCAGCCCAGACGCAGTAACGAACAGGCTGACAGCCCAGAGAAGTCTGCTGATTAGTTAATTGAAGCAGCAGGAGGAACTCCACTGCAGCCTGGCAGCAAACAGACAGAGAGAGGAGAGCAGAGGAGAGGAGAGAGTCCCTCCCAGCCCAGCGCTTACCTGCTGTCTGATCACACAGTTAAATTCTCCAGCTCCACAGAGATGCACAAAACAGCTCGTGCTGCCACTCTCTGCCACACCACACAGCTCACTGCCACTTGGGAGAGAGAGCGAGGGAAAGCAGGAAGGAGAGCTGCCAAATTCCACACAGGCATTGACACGGAGGGAGGGAGGGAGGGAGGGAGAGGGAGGAGGAGTGGTGCTGACAGAGGGAGCAAAGTTTCCTGTTACGGCTCAGGAGTCGGACTCTAACCTCATGGCATGAGTTCAGCTGCTGTCGCTACTGCAAATACCCCCCCCCCCCCCCCCCATCCCACACACACACACATACACACACACACACTCCTCAGGAATATCTCTATCTACTTAGTTCTTGAAGTGAATACTGCTCCTGAATCAGCACTTAGGGTCAGAATCCATCCACACCTGGCGGCAGAAGATGAAATAACAAGCATTTCCTCAGTGTTCTGGCTAAAAGGACTTGTGTCCTGACTTACATCCTTACAGTGAGAATAATCAGGTAGCACTGAATAGAACAGTGAGTGAGTGTGTGTGTGTGTGTGTGTGTGTGTGCGTGTGTGTGTGTGTGTGTGGAAGGGGTTCAGACAGGGTCTGTGTAACTACTCCCCAGATAGATCAAATTGCGTCTTCACTCCAAATGCAAGATGAAAATAGTCTCTCTTAGGACCAGCAGCACCTGTCCACAGAGGGACGTGCGTGTCTATGATTTACACACGCACTGCATTGTGGGAAGGTCCTCCAGGCTCTGAGTGACTTACACACATAACCTCTTTTTTCATACTGTACATTGGTGGATTTAACTACCCAGGGTTTGAGTCTATCACAGGTGGAGGACCTGGCCTCCAGCACAGGCCAGGATGCAGGGTTGACACATCCTGGATGTGGATGATATCCCTCCTACATGATGTCCAGCTGGGAGGCTGGGAGGGCACAGTGGTGAGGACTTATGGTGAGGAGAACAGCACTCTCAATTCCCCTCACAGCACCAGTGAGTCCAAGCACCTTGGCCTCACTTATCTACTGGAGCGTGTAGAGACTGCAATCACAAATTCCCACACCCCACACACACTTCTCCCTCTCTGCCCTCCCCCCCCTCCCCCCCAACTCTCTCCCTCTCTGTCTCTGCATCGATGTCCCTCTCTATTTCTCTCCCTCTCTCTCACCCCCTTTCCCTTCCCCTCTCTTTCTTTTTCTCTCCCTCCCCTTCTCTCTTTTCCTCTTTCTTTCTCCCCATCCTCCCTTTTTCTTCTCTCTCTCTTTTTATTTCTTTCTTTCTCCCTCCCCCTCTCTCTCTTTGCTAGCTTGTTGCCACTAATTTTCTGTTTTATCCCCGTCCTTCATAAGAGGGTCGATTCTCTGAATCTCTGCTCTTACATAAAGGTGTGTGCACACTCCTGAGACGGCATGTTCACACGCTGCTGGTATTAAATGTTTCAATGGAAAAAGAGCTGCAGGGAGGAGTCAAGGGACAAGGCAGGGGGTGGGGCGGGGGGTTGTGGGGTGGGGATGGGGGAGCAGGGGTGTATTTTGGTGGCGGTGAAGACTCCACTCTGTCTGAAGTGCCTGCCAGCGATAGTGAGCAGGTGGGTGTATTTCTGGAACTTGTTGCTGGGAGGGGTTTAACCACAAATAAGTCCTGCAGTAATGCTGAACACACACACATGCAGATACCTGCACACACACACATATACACACACACACACATACACACACACAAACACACACATACACACACACACACACACTCACAGACACTCTCACACACAGGCATCTGCCGCATGGGGGTCTCTCTGCAGCAACCCCCCTGGCCCGGAGCAGGTCCAGGACACACTCTACTGCTACATTAAACTGCCACCATGTTAACTCAGTGTAACTCCACCACAAAGCGCCATCTTTACTCTGAACACGACCGTTTTTTAATCAGTGTCTCCAATTTCACAACCATCTCACCACAGTGTCATAAAGAGCCAAGAACAAACACACAGCACACAGCTTGCCCGAATTTTCCTACACACAGCACACAGCTCGCCCAAGTTTACCCACATACAGCGCAAAGCTCACCCGAGTTTACCCACACACAGCACACAGCTTGCCTGAATTTCCTTACTCACAACTCGCCCAAATTTACCCACACACAGCACAAAGCTCACCCGAGTTTACCCACACACAGCACAAAGCTCACTCGACTTTACTCACACACAGCACAAAGCTCACCCGACTTTACCCACACACAGCACAAAGCTCACTCGACTTTACTCACACACAGCACAAAGCTCGCCCAAGTTTACCCACACACAGCACAAAGCTCACCCGACTTTACCCACACACAGCACAAAGCTCACCCGACTTTACTCACACACAGCACAAAGCTCGCCCAAGTTTACCCACACACAGCACAAAGCTCACCCGACTTTACCCACACACAGCACAAAGCTCACTCGACTTTA